>NC_056745.1:359870859-359983272 GCF_019279795.1 Protopterus annectens
TCCATTCATGCACTGAATTATATGGCTCACTTGACACATTTCCAGAGAGATTTGATTAAAGAACTTTTAAATTCTGTTGTGGGTACTTTACCAGTGGTTGTCCAAAAAATTGTGAAGTGCCAATTGTCTACCCTACGGTCAGCCTCAAATGTAACCACAAGACTACTTTCCAAAACAGCAGATGGTGCAGCCCATGCAGTTGGTATGGATTTTATGATGCATCCTCATGCCAGGATGTGGCTTTGTGACTTTGTGGAAAGCTTCAAAATGTCTTTCATTACAGTCCCATATAACTGTTCTACTTTGTTTAGACCTAAGGTCAAGAATATTCTCACACGACACTAACAGGACTGTAACCTTGTCTGCCACAGGAATCCATTTTTCAACCCGTCAGACATCCTTCTTCAGGAATCAAAGAGAGGGAAGAAAATGTGGTTCAAAAAATTGCAGGGTTTCTACCACAACACTTCTGGGGATAGGCCTCCCAGAGGCAGAAGTGGAGGCAGTTCCATGGGACTTCATCCCCAGGAGCAGAGGCAGTTCTGCAAAGTCAAGGTTTCTGTGGTCCATTCACAAAAAAACTTTAGCAGTGTCCCTGAACTCTTGCCTGACTGCTGCACTCTGGAAGCAGTTGGGCGATGCTTCTTCTTACACCCCCAAGCATATCAAAATATTACTCAATTCATGGGTGCTAAGGAGGTTATACAATACCCTTTTTAGGAAATACAAGAATAAGACAAAAAAAAAGGTTGCCAACATTCCATCCAGTCATTTGGAATCTTCAGCAACAGAGGTTGAGAAATTGCTGCTCAAAAGAGTCATCCATCTGGTCCCCCAAGACCAGTTAGAATCTTGAGTCTATTCAGGGTTTTTTTTTTATTTCCAAAAATGACAGGGGACCTGAGACCAGTTTTTGATCTCAGTGAATTAAATCAGTTTGTAAAACACACAAAGTTCCAGATGGTCATGATACAATGCACTCTGCCTCTACTCTGAAAATATGATTGGATGTGCTGTATAGATCTCCAGGATGGCTACTGTCACATAAAGATCCAGAGGCAGTCCAAGAGATTTCTCCCTTTCTGGCAGGAAGCCAATCACTTTTACTACAGGGATCTCCATTTTGGTCTCACCACAGTCCCCTGCGTGTTCACCAAGATAATGGCTGTAATAACAGCCTATGTCAGGCTTCAAGGTATCAAAGTATTCCTATATCTGGACAACTGGCTCTTTGGCTCTTAACTGCTACTTCCAGGGATTTACTTCTAACACACCAATCGTTCCTGCTAAAACTATCAACCTCCTTGGATATATCCATCAGCACCAAGAAGAACAAATTTCAACCTACCCAATCCACCAAAATTCATAGGCTGTCAGATACTGTACTTCAAATAGTAAAGCTACTCTCAACATGGGTCAGTTCAATAAGATCATTTGCACTTCAGTAATAAATCTTTCCCATCCCTATGCTCAACTGAAATTAAGACTTCTAAGCCTAATGGTTTCCTGTACATCACATGAGAGTTCTATAATGGACATTAACTGTACAGTGATCCGAGAAAATTCATCCTCTTCACTACAAAATACATCTCACTCAGGTCTGCAAGAAGTACACCCAGTGGTGGCTTTCATCTGATTTTGTTACTCTGGACAGACACTTCTTCTGCCAAAACCACAGTGACCATGGACTCCTCCCTTCTGGGGGTGGGGGGGGCATTTTGAAGGGCGAACAGTTCAAGGAATGGCCTTTCCATTAGAGACCAACCTTCATATCAGTGTCTTGGAGTTAAGAACGGTCCTCCTTATGTTGCAAGCACTTCAGGACCATTTACCCAAAGATGTGATTGCCATATATTCAGACATGTAAGTAGTTTGATATACAAGGTGGAACCAGGTCATACCCTCTTTTCCAAGAAGCCATGAGAATCTTGCAGTGGGGGATGTCTTCAAACTACTTTCTAGTAGCAATGCATATACCTGGAATATCCAACATCTTAGTGGACAAGCTGAGCAGAACGAGATATGACTACCTCATGAGTGGTCTCTCAGTGCATCAGTAACAACAAAGATGTTCAGCCATTGGGGCCAACTTTGCTGCATCCTCTTTGCTTCTAATGTAAGCAACAAATGCAGAAGTTACTTTGCCTTCATCCCTCCACGGGGTCAGTCACAGAGAGATGCTTTAGTCCATCCTTGGGCCCCCAGGTCTCTTTTACACCTTCCCCCAAGTTCATCCAGGAAACAATGGAGTGCAGGTCCAAAAAAATCCTTTTTGCCCTCCTGGCTTCAGCAGGTATAGTTCCCCTTTTTTTGGTCTCATTTATTTCACCCACCATGGATGCTGGTGCCATTCCTGGATCTCTTTACACTCCTCCAGGATGCCACTACCAGACCTACAGACCCTGAAACAAACTGCATAGTTTCTAACATTTGCTAAAGATGCCATGCTTTCTTCCCCCAGTAGTACAAATCATATCCTCTCAAAGGGATTCTGAAAAAAAGACTTACAAGAGCAAATGGAGATGCTTTTCCATCTGGGCATGCATTAACAGTCTAGTCCCTTTCTGCACACCACTTAGAATTCCTTATGGAACTTGGGGCAAGTTATTCAACAATTAAGGTACAATTGGCAGCCATTTCAAGACTTCCATGTAGGTTTCAACAATACTTTTATTGCTTCTCTCAAAATGTCCAAGTCCTTTTAAAGAGGTACCTTCTTATTGAGGCCTCCAGTTCATGATACAATCCCTCCCTGGAATATCACCATTTTGTTACAGTCCTGAACTCGGAAACCTTTTGAACTAGCAGCATCCACAGATATGAAGTTTTTGTCCTGGAAAACTGCATTTGTGGTTGCCATTACCTCTGCCAAATTGTAAGGCTCCCTTCCTGTTTTTTTCATAAAGTTAGTGTGTTATTGAGAACAAACCCTTCTTTTCTTCCACAAGTGGCTTCTGAATTAAATTTAAATCAACAAATTGCTTTACCTGTTTTTTCCTCAGTTTTTCCAATATGTGGAGCATATGCAACATACGTTAGATGTGCATAGGCAACTCCAATTTTATCTTCACCATGCCCAGACTTTCAGAAAGTCAGACCAATTGCTTATTTTCTTCTCCAAGAAAAACATGGGCCAATTTGTTTATAAAGTTAAACTCTCAAGATGGTTAGCTAATTGGCATTTCTTTTAACTTTAACTCACTAGATATGCCTTTACAGTCAAAGCCTAAGCACATTCTACAAGAGCAATGGCAACCTCTACAGCCTTTGTTAAACCAGTTCCTATAAATGACAAATGCTCATCAGCAACTTGGTCCTCAGTTCATACATTTGTGTGTCACTATCAATTGAATGTGCAGTCCAGGTTACGCACATCCTTTGGTTCAACCATACTCAAGGATTATCCCTCCTTGAGACCACCAGGTACTCATTGGGTAGCTTGGGAATCTGTCCCACACATTGAATCAGAAGAAAAAAGATAGCATGAGATGTGAAAGTCGTGTACCTACCGTAACATTAGATCCGTGTTGTCTTCTTTTCCTCTGGTTCAACTCCTGTCCCTCCTTCCAAATTGTCCTGATGCAGAGATCAGCCAGATCTTTTCTTGGACTTTATCTGCTTTTCTATCTTCTTGATGCATATTATATACATATATCTGTATAAATGTATGTATTTTGTTTATTTATTTATTTTTACATATGTTTGCATATCAGGATAGCTTAGGGCCAGTCAGCAAAGTCAATCTAAAGGAATTCAGACAGGTGAAAGGAATTGTGGGTAGGGAAGGAGTTAGAGTGCTCGGATCCAGAGCTTTGTTACAAGGTGCCGAGGTCTGATCAGGCAACCCACATATTGAAACAGACGAAAAGACAACAACACGGATCTATCATTATGATAAATACATAACTTACGTTTATTTTTCATCATACTCTGAAAAAGCAGGTTGTAAAGAAATAGCATTAATCCCATTTGTTTTTTTAGCATATTTCCAACAAGTACCAGTCATGAGCATTCATCTAGAAAGACATAGTTCTTTGTTTACGTCAGTGTCACCATTTTGTAATCACATTTTTTGTTTCTAACATCTGTGTAAGAAACTGATTTTCATCATTCTCACTGCTGCTTATAATGAAGGGCTATTGCAGCAGTGAGGAATTTGAGCAGCTACTGTCATGGTGAGTGCAGCTTACACAACTGTACTATTTATAGTGAGTCTTTTGTTACTTTTGGTGAAGTGGCACGTTGACTTAAACCCACATTCCTGATATCACTTTTGTCCACTTTTTCCCCAAGTGGGTACTTGAAGAAATTCAGAAACTCTCAAAAGAGATATCAAAATTCCCTTTATTTCAAGGAGTTGATACTCCACCGCCCATTTCTCACGTGCTTTCCAAGTGTCTATGCAGCTGTTGAGTGTACACTAGCTAGATAATCAAATTAGCCCCTCCAGTGGAAGACTGAAGTGACCTGGGTTCGATTAACAGTTCTAACGTTTGACAGAATTGGCAGGCAGGATGGGATATTCCTGTCCTGGGGGGTTATATACTGATATCTCCCCAGGTTGAGTGTTAGTGAAGACTAGTGCTTAGGGAAGTTGGACGTCAGGCTGGAAAGGCGGGCTAGACTATCAGTGCATGCCTTTTTAGGGCCAGGGGGCAGAGTACACCGTAGTTTCGTATGCCAAACCAGTCATAGCTTGCTCTGGGTACATAGGAGAGGGGATGTAGGCCAGCAAAAATACCAAAGACCCCGTGGATGACAATAACACTCTCGACACTCAAACCACACCTCTTCTGAATGAAAGATTACCTTTATGTTGAGCCCTCAGATGGAACGTTGGTGGGGAGTGTAACTTGAGGGGGAAAACAGGGGTACTGGATTAAAAAAAAAATGATGAAAATACTTAAGTAAATTAAACAAGTTTGCCTGTACTTGCAGATTTCAGCATATAAATCATTACACAAACTGACATGTTTCTAATTTAGAATGTCTTGTATTATTTTAACAGCACTGACCCTCCATGTCTTTCTTGGTTTCATCTTCTCCACCAGTTGCAGGCTCCCATTTGTCTTGGAAATTTACTTCAATTTGTGTATGCTGTAACTGCCAGCTGCACACTGTGATATTGTGCATTGATTTTAAGTGTGCCTAGACTCTGAGCATGCTAAATGTTCATCATTTTCACTACCTCAGTGGCATTTTGGATTATCTGCCAAGGTAACCCAGTACTGGCCAGCTTTCAAAAGCTCAAACTCCCCTCCCTCTTTCTTCCTGAGATAGCGGATTGGGTGATCGTATCCTAAGTGGGAAGCCATCAGCTGTCACAGGAAGGGAATTTTTTTCTGCCGTCCAATAAAAGTCCTGTGACTCTTCACATAATCCAGTGCTGATTTTTCCAGCTTACTCCTCAGATAAGCCCCATTTAGGAACTCCCTGCCTCTCATTTTATTATTAGATTTATTTTTTTTCTCTGTTTCTTTAGACATATTCATTTTGTTAAAATTATAAAACAACACACCACAAGGGAAAAAAAGTTGAGCAAGTCGAAAATGAAATGCGAACAAATACAGTAAATGCTGAACTACAAACACAACTATAGTTCCCAAAGAAGCCAAATGTCCAAGATATTCAAGAAATTTTTTTTAATTTAACAAAAAGTAAGCGCTTTCATGTTGTCACCAACCCTTCTTCAGATATTAATAAAAACACACTATCTTTAAAACCACACGCAAACCAATCAAAAAGCAACCTGGCAGAAACATAAGCGAATATAATTGACATTTCTAATTGTCAAATATCATCCTAAGTAACTATTGTTCACTCGTGGTGTAAAATATCAAAAACAGGCCTGTAAAATCAAAAGTTAGCCAGTGCATTAATACTGGCATTACATTGTTACATTCTTATTACAAATATATTTTATTTTGTTTGTGTCCTTATTTACAGTAATCCTTGTGGGAATTTCTATTTGTAGCTGTGTTTATTTGGCTTCTGTATTGGACATATTATTGCTTTTATTGCTTCTGAGGAAGTTTTTAGTAATTCTGTCAGAAGTGCAGTGTTTATGTGAGCTGTTAGACACTAGGGGCCATCTCTTCTAGCCAGAACTGCAAATTAATCATGCATGCCTTACCTGTTATTTTTGCTTTAATTTCATCTTTTGACAGAAACATTTTGCTATACTGAATTTCTGTATTTGCTATATGTATGACTTCTGTATGTTTTTAACATCAAATCACAATTTTAGAGTGAATGCAGTTATTTGAATACACTGTGGAGCTTGTACTGTCTCTGATAAGAAAATGAAGTTTAAATTGCTATTAAACATTATATGTTATGTTGTCCTATCTCACCTTCAATCTTTATGGTTGGGTTCAGAACAGAACATCGGTTCCGACTCAGCCGCATACTAAAGCTCGAGAGCTTTCACTGGCTTGAGGCTACATGGATTGCTTTTTCGCTGGCTCAGGCAAAGTGGATATTTTCTTTAAATTTTTCTGTGTTTTTTTTTTTTCGGTAGTTCGTAAGTGGTAGGATAATTTCTTTAGTTAGCTGCATCTTTCATGCTTCCTTGCTTTAGTTAAAAGTTTTTTCGCTGTTTGTTGCTGACTTTGTGAGCGCCGTCGTTTTCTTAGGTCTTCTATCTAGCAGCTGCCCTTTTTAGTGAATCTGTTTAAGTTAGAGGATTCCTTTTTTCCTCTTTCTCTAGCTTAGCCCATTTTAGTTGGAGAACTCCCCTTTCCTGTTCTGAATTCCATTAGCCATTTAAGTTAGAGGCATCTCCTTAGGTTGGAGGAGTATGTTGTTTAAATTAGAGACTCTCCTTTAACCCCCTTTTTCCTTCTAACTTTCTTCTAAAAAAAAAAAAAAAAAAAAAACTTGGTTTTCTTTCTAGTGTATTTGATTTTTTATAGTCTTGCTGTTTCATTTGTGTATTCTTGCACTTGTGTGACAAACTTACTAATTGTGATTTCGTTACTGGTTGTGACTGTTTTGCTGATTGTGACTTAACAGGATGATGTCTAAAGAGACTTAAACAGTTTTAAGAAGTGTGATTCTTGTACACAAAAAATGTCGCTCACAGATGGACACATTAGTTGTGTGTATTGCTTGTGCACTGTCCACTTGCAGGATTCCTGTTCTCTTTGCAATGGTTTTAGTTCAAGGGTCCTGCAGGAACAGAAAAACAAGTTAATACTCGGGGGTTTGTTAAAAGGGCAGTTATTTGAATACACTGTGGAGATTGTAGTCTCTGATAAGAACATGTAGTTTAAGTTGCTATTAAACATTATTTTATATAGTTAAATGTGGTTAAAGTTTATGTAGCTAATTTGTAGCACTCATTTGGCATGTTATTTGCTTTGGTGTTTGAACTTTGCCAGAAGTTAAAGAATTTCTAGTACAGAATTGTAAAAATTCTGAACACATTGTGATAGTGACAGTTTGGCAGAATTTAGTTGTGTGGTGACATACGTCTTATTAAAATCTTTTAAGTGATTGTTGTGATACATTATCTAGCGCTGTCCACTTACTGTTCTGGCTGGTGTTCTCCTCACCCCACCCTCCCGATGTAATGATACCCTCTGACTTAATGGTACCTCCCAATCAAATATGGTTGCACCTAAAAAAGGAATAAATAAATAAATATGCCTCAGTCTACAGTTGTTGATTCTATCGGAGCTACTGCTCTACCTGCAGACTGCTTACCTTTTGCCCTCTAGTGTAGCTCTTGACAGCCACTATAGAACAAGGTTTAGATGCATCTTCTGGGGCTGTTCCAGTCCGTGGCACAGGTATGGAGAACCAAACTCTTTAGGTGCAGGAGTAGTTTGTGGTTAGAGACCTCTTACAAGACAATCTGTCCCCAGGTAATTTATCTAGTAGTGAAGTTCAAAAGAAACTTCATCATACAGCTGCTGATCAGATTATAGCAGTATATAAGTCTGATGTGGTTCCCTTGCTAATTCTGGTGGTTGTGGTGTTGTACATGGTTCTAACACTAGTTTGACTAGACACCTTTCTGTTCAGAGAATGAGGGATCTGAGGACAACGGGGAGTCCTAATTGACAGACTCCAGTCACTCTGATTTTTCAGAAGGGAACCTGAACTAAAGTTTAAACTTACTTATTGTTTAGTTACAACTGGAATGGCCACAAAAATACCTCACTAAAAGAATCACAGGCCTAAAGCAGATGCCCTATGCTGACCACCTTAAAAAACTCCAGCAATACTTTGTCGCATATAGTCTACTCCGAAGCGATCTCTGCTTAACATACAAGGCCATGTCAAACCCAGAGCTGTTGGACATGCTATACTTAAAGAAATCCCAATCCCTCAGAGCCACACGCTGCAGGGATCTAAACCTTGTCATCACAATAAACAAAACATGCTGGAGGGATAGGTTCCTGACCCAGAGACTCCCCAGACACTGGAATAGACTGCCCATATATGTCAAGCAGAGCGCCTCTTTGGCCCTCTTCAAAAGGAACCTTGATGATTGGATGGGAGAAAGGAAATTCACCCCGGGGATGATGTCAGTCGCCCTGCTAGACAGGGGTCCAGATAAGTAAATAGTGTGGAAAGAAATAGGGAATTGTTATGGCTAGGCTTGTATAGGCCCTAGGGCCAATAGCCTAGTACCAACCTATGAAACATGCTCACTTTTCCTCAGATGATTACTAGATTTGGTGAGGTTTTTGTTTGGGAGCATTCTGGAAGTAACCCAGGGCTAGACAAGGGTATATGACCTTATAAAGGACGAGATGCCCAGTTCTGTGGCTATCCACCCTCTCTTACTGACTTTGGGAGAAGATGCTTATTTTATACCTTGCGTACAGTTGGGATGATTTTGCTGCATCCCTAACTACAGAGCAAAACTCTTATGTGAGTGAAATTATTCCTAATTTAACTCAGGTTTTGAAGTATGTTTTGAAAGGTGTACTGTAATGTGCAGATACAATCTTGAAATGCTGCTGCTTCTTTTGTAGTAAGATGGTATGGTTGGTTAAGTACTCAGAACTTTTCTGATAATTTAAAAGCCAAATCTCTGAATACATCTTTAAGTCCTGAATTGGTATTTGGGCCATCTGTTATACAGATTCTGAAACAGTGGGTTGATGCAGTCCAATTAATGCATGAGGTATCTAGGATGTTTCATGTACCCAAGTTCTCCCCAAATAAGGTGACTTCCTTCAAGGGGTCGAATAAATACCACTCCCAGCCAAGTAAAGTCAGGGATCCAAAAGGAATTGGCAGGAGGATAATTCTTCAAAGCCAAACAAGAGGAGTTCTTACCAAAAAAGGATCAACCTCTTTCAAAGGAGTGACTGTGCCAAGTAACAGAGCATCCTTAACCCCCCCCCCCCCATTTCATGCCTGCAGTCTGGCCGCAAGTAGTCTTAAACAAATGGGTTCTCAGAATAATTTGGAGAGGATACACTTGGCAGTGGATGGAAAATCCTCCTTTCAGGGGAATTCCTCCACACCCATCAGACTTGATAGAGCTGTCTCCTGTAGTGCTGCTTGATATGGTAGAAATAGGGGCCATAGAACCAGTGTTTGCGATACAAACAAGACAAAGATTTAATCCTTGCCAGTGATATAAATAGGACTTGCTGGAAAGATAGGTATGTATCCCAGAGACTACCCGTCTATGGAACAGGCTCCCCATCCATGTGAAGCAGAGTCCCTCCCTAACCCAATTCAGTTGCAACTTGGACAACTGGATGGGAAACCGGAAATTCATCTCTGGTTTGGCACTTCAGTCTCTAATGCAAACAGGTAACCTGTAAATGGTTCATCTCCCAAGTCCATGCTTACACTTATCAAGGGTGTCAGAACTTGTCAGATATTCGGGATGCATTGCGAGGCTTAAAAAGGCTCTTGTGGTCATTAGCCTAATAAACACCTACGAACAAAGGATTTTACTTCAGAATCTTTTTTTGGTACCAAAAAGGAGCACTCCTGAAAACCTGTTGTAGATTTTCCCTGTTTAAACACCTTTGAAAAAGTTAAATTCAAAATGCTCACTTTACAGTCTGTGCCAGCATCACTTCCAGACCACTGTTTCATGGTAACTCAAGATCTCAAGAATGCTGATCGCATTCCTGTTGCTCCCAATTCCAGGAAATTTTTGAGATAAGCTTGTTTGCTTACATTATTAGTTTTTTGTATTACCCTTTGGGTTGTTTGCTGTACTTAGAGTGTTTAGAAAGTGTCTGTCCCCAGTGATTCACTATTTGCAGAGCCATAGGTGTCCATATTTTTCCTTATTTACACAACTTGCTGATTTGTGGAAATGCTGTATCCAGGTGTTTGGTGTCATTATACAAGGTCGTATCTCTCCTTTCCCACCTGGGCTTCAAGTTCAACCTTTAAAAGTCCTTCTACATTCTCTTAACAAATTTTTCCCCCTGGGTGTTTGAATAACACACAGTAGGGATAGCTTTCCTGCCAGAAGACCAAGTTCTGACTTAGGGCATTTTCTTAGATTTCTGTCTTCTAGATATTGCCTCAGCGATGGCTTTCTTCAAAATTCTAGACCTTATGACATCAGTGATTTTCATTATACCACTAGCCAGACTACACACAGGAAAAATTCAGTGGTACTTGAAGGGACTCAGCACCTTTATCCCTTGAATTTCCAGGTACTTTTACTGGAATTTGTAAAAACAGTAACTGCAGTGGTGGAGGGATTGACTGTCCCCGAGTCCAGGACTCCTTCTTTCTTCAGACCCCAGTCCACACAGTCCAGATGAACTCCTCATATTTTGCGTAGGGAGCAGAGTCTGTAAGAGTTCAAATGCAAAGCTTGCAGGGACCTCAGGACACTCCAAAGCACATAAATCTAAAAGAAATGTTGACTGATTCAGGAGTTAAAAGTTTTTTTCCACTTATGGACATTGGGTCCTCTTTTAGTGGTCACAGACAAAGCTACTGTGATGTGATACGTTAACAAGCAACAGGGTATAAGGTCATACTCTCTGCCATTTGGCAGTGATGGCCTGGTAGGTGACTCTACAACATTCTGTTGTCTGTTCTGGCTTTGTACATTCCGTCAGAGCAAAACATAGTGGCAGACAGACTTGGCAGATCCTGGACAGACCCTCACAAATTGAAGCTCCATGTAGAGGTCTTTCAGGACTTGATCCAGATGTGGGAAATAACAAGTAGATCTGTTTTCCTCCTTTCAAAACAGGCAACTGAAAGTATTCTGTTCAAGACATCTTTGCATTCATACTTGGAAGACAGTAGTTCTACCATTCCCATAATCGAGAATGTTCTTGTATGCATTTCTACCCCTTCTAGTTATTACCCAGGGTGCTTCTAAACATTTAGAAAGAATTACCAGAAATCATTGTAGTAATCCCATTTTGGTTTAGGCAATTTTAGTGGAATTGGCTAAAGGCAATTACCACAAGCTTCCTCTTAGACTGGATCTTCTCACACCGCATCGGGGTGAATGGTATACCCCAACAGAGGGGAACTTGACTGCCTGAGTAATTATATTTTGAGGTGTTTTAGGCGCTTGTTCCATGAGGATGTACAACAGGTATTTAAAAAGACAAGAAAAAGTAGAAAATCTTGCATTTAGAAGTGGAAGAAATTGCTAAGTGGTGCCTAGCCAATAAATGAGTGGTGCCTAGCCAATAAAATAGGTCCCAAAAGGATTTCAGCCTCTCTGGTTTTGAAATACTTGGAGATTGTTTGCTATATGCTTCTGTCAAAGTGCATCTTGTGGCCATCTAAGCTTGTTTGCACATGGGTCCCCTCTTTTGGCTTTCTGTGGTCAGGCAGTTTAATCAAGGAGTCTTGCATGTGAGACCCCCACGAAAGCAAATTCCTCCTCCCTGGGATCTCAGCTTTTGTCTTGAAAAATTGACCTTACCTTCATTTGAACTTGCCTGTCAGGCTGATTGGTGGTTCATTACTTGGAAGATTGTTTCAGTCATTGCTCTGACATCTACAAGGTAAGTCTCTGATCTGCAAACTGTCACGGTGGGCCAACCCGGTCTGATTTCAGTAGGACACAGATGTGTTCTACACTAATCCATCATTCATGCCTAAAGTTGTTTCTGAATTTACTTGGAATCAAGCCATCAATCTCCCAGTGTTCTATCCTGATAAAGAAAACAAGGGAGAAAAGATTCTACTTACCTTCGATGCACACAGGCATCTCAGGTAATACCCTGACGGAACATAACCTTTTAGGAATGCTAAACAGCTAGCTGTTTGTCTTGTATGTAGCAGCTAAGAAAGGTCAACTTGTTTTTATGTCAACTATTGCACAATGGATGCCCTCTGCTGTTTATTTATTCTTTTACTCCCTCTATGGTAAATCACTTCCTGGAAAGGTTAAAGCTCACTGGACTAGGGCCTTATCCTTTGATGGCATATTGGAAAGAGGTGGACACTAGAAACATTCTAGAGACAGCACCCTCCTTCTCTTTTCATACCTTCACAAAGTACCACAAACTAGATTTTTTTTAAGGTCCATAGCAGGCTTTGTTAGGATCATTCTCCAGGAACTCTTGAATCCTTAGCCTTCCATCTCTCAGGTAGAGTAAGCTTTGGGAATCTACCCAAAATGCAGTTGAGGCAGTGAGAATGCTGGATGTAATAAAGTTGTATAAGTGCTACTCATCTGTAACAGTTGATTGAATTCCTCACTGCCTCAATTACTGAAACCATCCACCTTCCCCAGATTGTACATAGTTGCAGTGGGTTTCAACCTCTTTGATTCACTTGTTGATGAATTAGTTTTGATATGGTATTGTGATTAGCTGAGAATTTACTCTTGATTGATGATTCAGGCCTCGGGTATGTTCCTCTTCTTTGTGGAAGTGAAAAAACCTGAACACTCCCTATGACAGCCAAAGTCATCCACCTCAGGATATGCTTAGCCAATTAGCTGTCACAAGAAGAGAGAGAAGGGGAGTCCAAGCTTTTGAAAGCTGGCCAAAACTGGGTTACCTTGGCATATAACCAAAATGCCAGAGGCAGTGTGAAATTCAAACTTCTACTGTTACATGAAATTAGGACTTGAGCAACTGTACTTTCTTCTGCTTACATATTGTGAAATTCAACCCTTACCCCTGAAGTCTTTTTGAAGGAGAAGTTCCTGGCCTAACTTACCAGCAAAAGAAGGGAGCAACTAGAAAGTTCATCACACAAAGATTGTCCAATGCTTCACAGAGGCAAAAAACACAGCACGGATACTCTCACAAGTGTAGAAGCACAAAACCTAACCTTTTTAGCCTTCTTGGTCCTGTGACTACTGAGCTCATCTTCAAGCAAAAAATTGCTTGAGCCCCTGACTATCCCCCATCCTGGAGTATAATTGAGGGGGCCAAGCATCTTTAAGCCAAATAGATTTCAAGCCTGGCAGTTCAACCTGTGAATCCCTTCAGCTTCCACCATGGGGAAATATGTTCTGTTATAGTTGCATCAACCAGCCCTTGACTGATTGGCTGAGTCATGAACCAACCTTTTTGATCCTAGAGTTGCCGGCTCATTATTCAGTGATATTATGCCCTTAAACCACCCAACCATTGCTCATTGGTATTTGGGACCAAGGCCTCCAGTGTGTGTGCTTGGGTGTGTGGCAAGGGTTGTTGTCCCCTAAGTAGAGGGGCACCACCAGGTAATCCTGCAGAAGGGCAGCTGACTTAGGACTTGGACATCTGAGAAATATCTGCTTGGTGGGAGCTTCAGCTACAGATGCAGGATCATATTCAAAGGAAGTATAGCATGATACCAGCACCAAGCAGAGAACAAATCTCAACCTTCTCATTCACTAGATTCCAGTGCCATCTTGGTCTTGCCTAGTACCCATTCTGTATATTTGTATTCCCATTTTTGCATTGTATTTTAGGTGAGCTCATGATTAGAGCCCAGTGGAGCACCTTTACATCTTCGGGGATCTTCCCCGAGAAGTAGCATATATATGGGACTAAGCTGTCTCTTCAAGGCTGTTGGAATAGTGTTAGACTGCTATTTAGAGCCCATAGAGGATATCCTTTTTATGGGAGAGGGCACAGCTATTTAGAGCCCATAGAGGATATCCTTTTTATGGGAGAGGGCACAGACTTGCTGTACTTCTTTCGTGGCTCTGAGGATTGTGGTTTCCATTCCATTCTATACATCATTGCTCTTAGTCTACACATCTCTTATGTCTGATTCCCATTGCCCTCATTCTTCTTCTGTGTCAAAGTCACTGGATGCATCATTATTTCAAGTCTGTGTGGTGGTTCCCCCAGTTTGCTTTGAATGGGTATTGCATTCAGAACAAAGCGCTGCCGTTTGGGCTTTTTTAGCACTTGGTAGTATTTGCTAAGGTGTGCTGGCTGTAGTGGCCAGAGCTTTGCAGGAGTAGGTCCTCCACATGTTGCTCTACCTGTACAAATAGTCTTTGTTATCCCTGTCAAGGAGCTTCCCTCCTTTGTAGCATTAATGCAGTGCACACTTCCATGTTTGCATTCCCTAGTGGCATAACTCTCAACTGTACATATTTTCGCAGGATGTTCATATTTTTCCCTCATATGTATGGTCTGATTTTCTTAAAATTTGTGGTTTTCTGGCAAATCACTGAGGATTTATGTAATTAAATAATGACAAAAAATTTGAGTTTCAGACTTCATATCCTTTAGAAAATGCATACTAACACAAAACCTGTTTTGTTAGCAACTTTTTAAGAGCAATATTTAAAATATGTCCCTATTTTTGGGCCTATGTTTCCCCCATTAGTTTTTAGTTTGTCCAGATTTCTTATATTAAGATGTTGGGAGGTATGCCTATGGGTGATTTTAAACTGTGAGTTCTTTCAGACTCCAGCCCAGAGAATTGCTTTCACTCAAGTAAAGCTATATGTTTACAAGTGCCAGTCATCCCTGGCCTTTGATAAGGTTCAACAAGTCATGAATTTGTCAGCCTGAGCATGGATACAGTGCAAGGCCTAGATGTGGGCCCTGCTCCATCTTTGGGATGCGACACAGTTCATGGTGCAGGTTGTACTGCTGAGGATGCAGCTTAACCTTAAGCAAAGCCTTGAAACAGTGCATATATTGTCTAGAGGCTGCTGATGTAGAAGTGCAATATCCCATTTGCACATCTTTCGGGTCCAGAGAGTTAGTGGAGAGGCACAACTAGTTACAACTTACCCCCCCCCCCCCATTCTGGTTTTTATTGTCCTCCACTTCCAAGACGTATCCTGATAGGAGGACAAGCCTGAAAACCCAAGGGAGGAAGATAATGATAGAGAACCTGGAGGCCAAAAAAAAAAAAGCATCAATGGCTCGATCATCCACTTTGGCTCTGGTACCCAAGGTCTCTAAGCCTTTGAATCCCACAGCCCTTTGATACAGCTCAACGTGAAACCTCTCTTACTTGAGCCATGCTTCTTCCTCGAGTTGGTCTCCTCCAAGACTTGAGTCATCTTTCTTGCAAGAGAGACCACCCTATCTTACTTCCAGATCCTTTTCTGTTGCCTGTTCCCTTCAGTCAGTGCGGTTCTCCAGGAGTTGTCGTGAGGCAGACATAGACAGAATGTACCCAAATCCAGTTGGGGGTTCTCCTGACATCAGCAGCTGTCAGTGCTGGGGGGCAGAGACCCGTCTCTTCTCAGATTTTCACCTTTCCCCAGTTCAGCCTTTGACTTTGGGTTACTGGATCAGTGAGGTTTTGAGATTATCCTCGTCTGAGCAGAAGTCATGGCCATCTTCATCTCTGACTGTTTCTCTGAATCAGTCGTTGCAGATTTTCTTTGATCTGGAAGGGTATCTGATCATGAGTGTGAACGCCGGGCCAGATCCAAAGGGTTGGCGTCAGTCTGAGATCTTCAGAGCAGTCTTTTCCTATGAGAACAAGAATAGCCAGCAGAAGTGGTGGAGTACAGAAAATACTTTAATATAAAACATATAACCAGGTAGAGGGTAATATGCCCAACTACATATCTCAGACTGGTTTCGGCTACAATAGCCTTCTTTAGTGAAATTAGTAAAGCACATAATATCCATTCAAATGGGTATATTTATATGTAATGACATAAAGGCAGCACATTGGTAAATTAGAATTGGTCATAAAGACCAGGTGGGAATAAAGCCCCTAATTTAATGATACATTTGCGTTCCTTGAAATTAAGTAAATCATGCCAACCTGATTTATCTCTGCATTTACCTAAAATACAGTCAATAACAGTAAAATAAAAAGAAGCAGAATTATGTTTACAAACATGTTTAAACAGAGCATTATTGGGACGCTTATTTTTGATGTCACTAAGATGCTCCCCAATCCTAAGGCGAAAAGGCCTGGAGGTCTGTCCCACATAGAATGAGGAGCATGAACAAGTGGCTAGGTAAATGACCCACTCTGTACTACAATTGGCCCAAAAGTTGATATTGAAAACTTCAGATGTACTGCGACTACTGAATTCCCTTGTATGTTGAACTTTAATACAATAAGAACAGTGGCCACATGGTATACAACCCAGCACTGGGCCACCTGTCAGTGTATGTTGAGTAGAAACAATAGAGCTGGGACCCACCCTCTTATAATGGCTAAACAGGGAACCCAATGTCCGACCTCTCCTAAAAGAAAAAGAGCATCTGTCCCTCAAGAAAGAGTGTAATCTCTCCTCTGCCATCAAAATATTCCAGTGTCTGTTAATAATATTCATGAACCCACGTGTGTTACGTCCGTAAGTGGTCACCAGACGAACCTGAGAATTAGATAGATCCTTATGTTTATCCTTGTATCGTAACAAGTCAGCTCTATTTTGGTTTGAAGCCCAATGGCAAGCAGTGCTAACAGTACCTGAGGGGTAACCTCTGTCATGAAACCTACATATTAGATCATCTCTAGTGGTCTCAAAAGTTTGTTGGCTTGAACAAATCCTTTTGGCTCTTAAGAATTGTGACTTGGGGATATTCTGGATGATGTGTCCGGGGTGGAAGCTAGTAGCATGTAAAAGTGAATTATATTCAGGAAATTTCCTTTACACCCGGGTGGAAAGAGTGTCATCAGGATTCCTGCTAACCTCAACATCAAGAAAAACAATCATGGATTTATGGCAATTTACTTTGAACTCAATTCCCCACACATTGTCATTGAGGTAGCTAATAAATTCCTGAAGATGGATTTCATCCGACTTCCACATCAACCAACAATCATCCAGATATCTAATTCATCCATGTATATATTATGATTAGAGTCATAAATCATAACCTCCTAAATATAGGCCATAAATGGGTGCGAAAGAGGCATCCATTGCTGTACCCTTGACCTGCCAAAAGCATTGGTCCTGGAAGTGGAATACTTTACTAGTAAAAACGTATTCAGCCAATCACACTAAAAAAGTATTAAAGCCTGGTTGGTAAAAAACAGATCTTCCCAACCAAAAGTCCAAAGCCTGCAAACCTGCCCAATGTGGGATATTTGTGTTTAGAGAGGTTACATCCAAGGTACATAGCAACCAGTGGGGCTCCAATTGTGTGTCACAAATAATATCCAAAAAGTAGTTTCCTGGATTCTGGCTCGTATCCGAGGTGGTAGTAGTGGTTTTTAGATAGTAAGTCAAATATTCAGATAAGGGTTCAGTAATAGAGCCACGCCCTGATACAGTTGGTCTTCCAGGGGGACATTTAACATCCTTACGTATTTTAGGTAAAAGATAAAAATATTGTTTACACGGAGATGAAACCAACAACTGATGTCTATCTGCCACCGTAATGATGCCCTCTTCCTGGGCCTGTATCAGAAATGAGTCAATTTTGGTTTTGAAGTGACTAGTTGGATCCAATGGCATAGCCATATAATAGTTGATGTGAGAGTGTTCAATCTCGCCTTGGTTATTACACATGGGTTCGGAGCCGATCCTCGGCTCCGTGCCGGCCGACTGCAAGCTCTGCATCGAGAAGAAGCTCGAGGACATCTAATACCCACAATCCCCCTCTGCCTTTACCTCAGATCTAGTTTGCCGCTGCTGCAGTACGCATCGCTGGAGACTAGCTCGGGGCTGTTCAGATAAGATATTTTATCTATTCTGTACTATTTTTCAGAAAGTTTCTTTAAATTCTAGTTGCTTAGTTAGAGAGTAGGTGTGTGAGTGCAGGAATTCTCTATACTTAGAATAAGTTAACTTGTTAACTTTCGAGTAGAGTTTTTCGGGGCCTACCCCTTCTTGGACTTGTGACTAAAATTTTTGTAGTCTTGCCTTTTGGCACTTTATTACTGGATTAGACTTCGGATTCGACTTATTTGACTAAAAACTTGTGTAGTCTTGTTTTTAGCTTTATCAAACAGACTCTTACCCGGATTTGACATTTTTACTGGATTGGACTTTTTACTGGACTGGACTGTGTTCATTGTTAATATGTCTGAAAAGATGAAATCTGGTTTTAAACGTTGTCAGTGTGGCCAAAAAATGTCGGTCACAGACAACCACAGTTCCTGTGTCTACTGTCTTGGCCCTCTCCACTTACAAGAGGACTGCTCTATTTGTCACTCTTTTAGTGGGAGGGTCATGACAGATAGGCGCAGGAAACTGATGGATAGAGGATTGCTGAAACCCTCTTTCCAGGAGGCTTTGGATGCTTCAGACCAGGCATCCAAGTCTTCGAAGGGGTCGAAGGCGTCGGAGCCAAAGTCATCGGCTCTGAGCTCTTCGAGTCTGGTTAGATCACCGGTTCCACAGACTTCGGGGCCGAGTGTTCAACTGTTGGCAGTTTCCGAGCCTCGAGTCTTGGAACCGGTGACGGAGCTCCCTCCACCGACTCTGTTGAGGTCGGCTCCGTCTTCGATCCCTTCGACTCGTTCTTCTAGAGCCCTTTCCGACACCGACGTGGACCGTGTGGTGCAGAAACTTATGGAGCATACGGCCCTGTCCAAGCTTATTTCGGTCTCCTCTCAGTTGATGTCGAGACTTGAAGGCCTGCCACTATCTCCATCTGTTCCTCCTCCGAGACCTGTTCTGTCTTCGGAGCCGGAAGAAGCTGACCTGATGATTGTGGAGCCCTCGGTGCCAGAACCGTCTTTTTCTCGGTCGGCACCGCTTACCTCGACTCCATCCGATCCGTACCGGAGTCTCGGGCCCGGTCTGTCCTTGGTTCCGGGACCGAGAGTCGGACCGATGTTTCGTTCCGACTCTCCCTCTCGGAGCCTCGGCACGGATCGATTCGGTTCCATCCTCGGGTCGGTGCCTTCGGTTCCTGTTTCGGGATTCTTCCCATTTCTTCGAACCGGGAGATACCTCGACTCGGGACCCGGGGCCTTCGACCTCATGAGGAAGGTGTTGTCTACCCAGACAACCACATCAGCAGGTACAGCTTCTCCTCCCGCAAGGACCGTTATCCTCCTCTGCACCCACGGCCACGCCCAAGCGCCGGGCACCAGTGTCTCAGCCACCCCTGGAGGGTGCCCCTCTTCCTCGGAGGCTTCTTCGGATGCTCCCACGAAGAAGTTCCTAGGAAAAGACTGTGTAAGAGGAGACACTTGGATTCTCCACAAGAATCCTTGACATCTGATACTGACTTAGATGAGTCAGAAGGGTCCCTAAGTCACCTTCAGAGGATGTCTCTTTTCTGACATCTTGGAGATCCTTAAACAGAGAGGTGACTGGCAAGCCCTCCCCTTCTGAGGATGAGTCAGTGTTGCTGAAGGCATTTGGTGCCCGCCCTTCCTCCTCCTGGGTCACTCCGCCTTTGATGAGTTAATGGAATTAATTGCTCAAGGGCGTGGAGACTCCTGACACAGTGGAACCTGTCCCTAGGAAGCCAAATAAGTACATTACGGCACCACAGGACAAAGCTTACCTTACCAAAGGAGTTCCAGTAGACGCCATGGTGGTGGCAGCGCCACGAAAAAGGAGATGTCGGAGTCTTCCTCATCTGTCCATCCGCCTAACAAAGATTCTAGGACCATGGACAGATATGGGAAGCGCATTTTCAGTTCAGCGGCTTTCTATGCTCCCTGAACTATTTGACCCATTTTACTCGTTTACAGAGGGATCTAGTCAAAGAGTTGGGAGATACCCTCCAGGGTGCAACAGATGCTGCTGTCTCAGAAAAGTTACAGCGCAGCTCAACACCCTTACGCCTATTGTGAACTCGTCCATGAGGCTGATATCCTATGCAGCCGAAGGATCGAGTAGGGCAGCGGCTTCAGCGATTGCTCTTCGTAGGCAATCCTGGATGCGCTTATGTTCGCTTGGAAGCCTTCAAGTCTTCCTTTACTAACGCCCCATTTGATGGAGCCACACTTTTGGCCCTAAAGTAAAGGAGACCCTTACCCGGTGTGAACAGGAGGGAAAGACTCTGTCTGCTGTCGGAGTCCGCTTTTTCCACCCTTTCAGACCGTACCCCAAAGGGCAACGTGGTGGGAAAATGTGGTTTCAAAACCCCAAAGATCTTTCCAGACACACAGGGTGATGCCCCTCTAGAGGCAGAGGGGGGCAGAGGTGGAAGACGCCGCCCTGGCGGCAGAGGGGTCCGCAAAACCAAGGTGACAGGGATAACCTCCCTGGCAAACCTTTTCAGCACTCCTGAGAGGAGGCCCGACTGTCCTGCTCTGGAGGCAGTCGGGGGTCGCTTAGCTTTATACCCTCAGGCCTGGCAAAACCTTTCTTCAGACAATTGGGTAAAAGCGTTGTTACCAGAGGTTACAAAATCCCATTTCTATCCACCCCATTCCAAAGAAAAACTCCCAGATGTACCACCCCATCTGCGAGACCCAGCAGCTACAGAAATTTCAAAGCTGCTAAGAAAAAGAGTCATCCAACCAGTCCCAGCGGACCAAATAGGATTCGAACTTACTCAAGGTTCTTTTAGTTCCAAAGAAAACAGGGGACCGGAGGCCAATTCTGGACCTAAGTCATCTCAACACCTTTGTCAAGAAGGAAAAGTTCGAATGGTCACGCTTCAATCGATCCTTCCATTCTTACAGAAGGACGACTGGATGTGCTCAATAGATCTGAAGGACGATACTACCACATAAAATGGCCAGGGCGTCCAGAGATCACTTGCGCCCGGCTGGGAGCCAGTCACTATCAGTTTCGAGCCCTGCCCTTTGGCCTGACCACAGCCCCCAGGGTCTTCACCAAATGCATGGCAGTGGTAGCGTCTCATCTGAGGCGCCTAGGATTCCAGGTGTTTCCGTATCTGGACGACTGGCTCCTGTCTGCCACCACCAGGCGTCAACTGATACTAGCCAGGGATTACTCCCTACAACTTTGTACACACCTTGGCATTTCAGTAAATTTCAAAAATCTTTGCTACAGCCATCACAGCATATCTTATTTATAGGAGCGGAATTGGATACGCGTCAGTTAATTCTAAAACTTCCGACAGAAAGAATACTAGCACTTCAGTTCAACATTTCCCTTCTGCTGTCGTCCAGAAAATCCCCAGCAAAAATTGTTCTGAAAGTTTTGGGTCTCATGGCAGCTTCTCTCATAGCAATACCACTGGGAAGACTGCACATGAGAGTGCTACAATGGCTTCTATTTGCACAATGGTCATTCCAACAACTTCCACTGACTCACGAAATTTTGATAACGAAGACATGCAAATCACACCTAATGTGGTGGTTACAGACTTGCAACCTATCCGACGGAAGACCATTTGTGCTACCCACACCGTCAGCGACGATAACCACGGACGCTTCCCTGATAGGGTGGGGGGGCATCTTTCAGGGACAGACAGTCCAAGGCGAATGGACCAATCTAGAGTACAATCTGCACATCAATGTTCTGGAGTTGAGGGCAGTGTTTTTGGCGTTGCAACACTTTGCTCCCCTTCTTCCTCCAGGGACCATTGCAGTTCAGACAGACAACATGTCCGTAGTCTGGTACATAAACAAGCAAGGGGGAACCAGGTCCTACCAACTATGCAGAGAGGCCATGAGAATTTGGCAATGGGCAGAGTCCACCGGTCGCTTTCTGATCGCAACGCACATCCCGGGGTCATCCAACGTCATAGCCGACAGGCTGAGCAGGGCAATATTATTGCCTCACGAGTGGTCCTCAAACAGTCAGTTGCGGAACAGATTTTTCGCAAATGGGGCCAGCCTACCTGCGATCTGTTTGCGTCTCCAATGAACGCCAAATGCAGGAGCTACTTTGCCCTATTACCCTCCAGGGAAGTCCCAAGGGACGCTGGTGCACGATTGGCCCCGGTCTCCTATATGCCTTTCCTCCATTTCCCTGATTGCAAAGTTTCTGCAGAAAGCAAACAACCTTCAGAGGACTATAATTCTCATTGCTCCGTTCTGGCCTCGTCAAATTTGGTTCCCTTTCTCTTGCATCACCGCATTCGGGACCTTGGATGCTGGACCCAGAGCCAGATCTACTGACTCACTCGTCAGGAGTTCCTCACCCATCCCTGGAATCTCTCCATCTGGCAGCTTGGCTGCTCCGCTTCCTTTAGCCAGGTCAATTCTTACTTCAAGGTTCAGGATATTTTGGTAGCTTCTCATAAAGTTTCTACCATAAAGACTTATACTAGTAAATGGAAACGCTTTTGTCTTCTGGGCGGAGTCACATCAGTTGGACCCTGTTACAGCTCCGTTGAATAAGGTCTTAGAATTTCTAACCGAATTATTTCAGGAAGGAGCTTCTCCGGCTACCTTGAGAGTACAGTTGGCTGCCATTTCTAGCTATCATATAGAAGAAAGTGGTGCACCTATTATGGCTCACAGACTCTGTAAAGCCTTTTTAAAAGGTTCTTTTCATATCAGACCACCAGTCAGAAGCCCGACATCACCGTGGAATTTAAATTTACTGCTCTCTAAATTGATGCTACCACCCTTTGAACCAGCTTCAAGTTGCACTTTGAAATTTTTGTCATGGAAAACATTATTCCTAGTGGCTATTACATCGGCTAGACGGGTGTCTGAGCTGCAGGCTCTTTCGGTCAAACATCCCTATTTAATTTTTCATTCAGACAGAGTATCCCTACGCACTAATCCATCCTTTCTTCCCAAAGTTTGTTCTACTAGTAATATTAATCAGTCCATTGAATTACCCACCTTCTTTAAAGACCACTCTAATAAATTAGAGTATATGTTGCACAAACTGGACGTCCATAGACAACTCAGATTTTATTTGGATAGAACAAAAGATCACAGGAAATCTGATCAGCTATTTATAGCTTTTGCTGACAGCAGAAAGGGTCTTGCAGTTACGAAACAAACTCTTTCTAAGTGGCTAACTGATTGTATCATTTATGTTTATGAAAATTCTGATCAAACATTATCAGCAAAACCCAGAGGACATTCTACCAGATCAATTTCTACATCTTTGGCTCATGCAGCTCGTCTACCTTTAGACATCATTTGTGCGGCTGCTACTTGGGCTAAACCACATACATTTATTTCTCATTACAAAGTGGACAGGGTTTCTAGGGATAGGGCAACCTTTGGTTCCACTGTGCTCAAGAACGTTCTCCCTTGAGTTCCTCAGGATCATGGAGCTAGGACGCTACCCATGTGTAAGAACAAAGCGAGATTGAACACTCTCACATAAAGAAGTTATGTCCTTACCATAACGTTCCATGTGGAGTGTTCATCTCGCCTTGGTTATTACACTCCCACCCTTCCCACCCTTAGGAAGAACGTTCGATTTGGTGCCTGGTCTGGAATATTCTCCTTCTGCTGTTGCAGTGTTGGTATTACTATCATACCCTTGGTATGTTGTATATAGGTAATTATGTATATAGTTTGGCATGTATGCGTGATTGTTGTCTGGTTTGCTTGCAAACTAGATCTGAGGTAAAGGCAGAGGGGGATTGTGGGTATTAGATGTCCTCAAGCTTCTTCTCGATGCAGAGCTTGCAGTCGGCCGGCACGGAGCCGAGGATCGGCTCCGAACCCATGTGTAATAACCAAGGCGAGATGAACACTCCACATGGAACGTTATGGTAAGGACATAACTTCTTTTTATCCCCCAATTGTCTCATTGTTTCCTCATTATAGTTGACCCTGTCCTGAATCACTACCGCCCCACCCTTATCTGCTTGTACTTTAACAATTTCTTTGTTGTTCCTAAGTTCCTCAATACATTGTACCTTCTCTTTAGAAAGGTTGTTATAAGATACCTGAAAAGCTTTGAGGTTACAATGTAGATACTTCAGGACATTAGCTTGAAAAGTGGATACTAGATGTGACATAGGTGGAACAAAAGATGATTTTTTAAATCTAAACCCTGGAACTTCCTGAACAGTGTCATTTTCAAAAAAACAATTTCAAATTAAGTAAATGACAGAAATTGACCACATCTTGTGCTAAAGTGTATTCTGGAACAAAAAAGCCAGGGACAAAATTAAGCCCTTTGTTAAGAA
The DNA here is from genome assembly GCF_019279795.1 of Protopterus annectens. Classification (NCBI taxonomy): domain Eukaryota; kingdom Metazoa; phylum Chordata; order Ceratodontiformes; family Protopteridae; genus Protopterus; species Protopterus annectens. Next base: position 359,895,186 of record NC_056745.1, read on the forward strand.
CTTTAATTTGTAAATCATTGAGGTGTACAGATGAAATATTATGTACATTCATACTGTTTGTTAATGTTCTATCATCAGTTGTAACAGACCTTCCAAACCCTCCATGAGTTTGACATTTTTTGTGTTTCCTCCCCCTTCGTCTGTATCTGAACCCAAAGGGTGCGACAGACTCCTCCTTTTGGGATCAGGTGAGGCATCTGTGTGGTTCCCCTCCCCTTCAGTGTTGGAGGACGTATCCTCCCCTGATGTGTAGCTCAATTGATTCCGAGCTACGTTTCAGAATAGATTTGGGTCTTTTCCTCTTGAGGGCCAAAGGTTTTTTACTAGGAAGCTTAAAAGTAACATTCCTAGGCATATTACATGGTTTACCTCTTTCATAATCTCCTATATCCCTTTGAAACTTTTTCAATTTTTTATCCTTTAGAACCTGTTCTAACTTAAGTAGTTCTGTTGTTCACTGGTTCACCCGGGAAGTGAAAGATCCACTAAATTCAAATTTATTAGCATCCATGGAAATAGTTTCTACCTCCTGAATACCTAGTTCGACCACCCGTTCATAGAAATTGGCTAAAGCATCCACAAAACCCAGGGATGCTGATTGTTGGATCTGTGTCCATTCATCCGTTAATTGTTCATCAGTATTATGTACCAAAGGTTGTACTTTGACCCTTAAGCCACGTGGTGTGATTTTTTTTGAGTTGGTAAGCTTTGAACAGGCGTAAATGCCAAACATTGCTCCGAAGGCCTTTCATGCTTTTACCCAAATTAAAAAAACGATTTACATAATTTGTCTGGGTCTTGAATCAACCCCGAAGAATCATTGCCCGTATCTGATAAACCTAAACCAAAAATGGTCAAATCATTCATATCAGATGCCAGGCCTTTTACAAGAGGAGTCAACGCCATGTTGCAAGAAACATACTAACCTCCAAAAAAATGTTAGTGAATCAAACAATTCTGCTAACAGCAAGAATAAGGCTGATATATATATTGATATAATTATATATCCTATCCAAAACCGCCCTGTCGGACAGAAAAAGTATACATCAAACAACAGGAAATTTGGTACCCTATATTCCTGTTAGTTGGAACCTGAAGTTAAATAGAATCAAAAATATATGGTGGATCATGTATAATGGTGGATATAAAATATAACCATAGACAGATATAGACCCAAAAATAAGAGTTTGGCAATAATAGCAAACAAAGATACAATAATCAGCCCTTGTGATCTAGCCTGAATAGCACAGAAAAATCACAATGCTGCGTATCAAACCACACAAAAAAGCACTAAATGTGGATCTTGAAATGATCAAAATTGTCAACTCTTATTTATAAAATGTCCACAGAAACCAAAAATAAATGATATTGATACACAAATATTAATGATACCATGGCTAGCCCCTGTGGTCATATAGGCATAATCCTCTTAATCAAATAACCACACTGCTGCATATCATCATAGTAAAGTTAGGGCCATACTAGTCAACCCAATAAAAAATGATTCAAAATATCCAGTCAATATCACAACCACCTACAAATTCCAAAAAAACATATATCGTGGACTCAGTTGTCGTGTTGCTATAGAAACCGCCCATAAAAATATATATGACTCCAATTATGAAGTCTATATAAGTTGCTGTAAGCAGAAATGACAATTTTCAAAAACATTTACTGGAAGAAAAAAATATAATTATTATATTGTGTATTGCAACCAGGTTGACCCCATGAGACCATATAACAACATTGATACTGTCAGAAGGCTATATGTTGAAATACTAAGAAGCTAAAGGAGACCCCGCCTCCAAGGGAAAAGATCCAAATCGGTCACCACTACAGGATCACTAAAGGAAAATAAAGAACATCATGTTAAATGTTGGAAAACAAAATACCTGTAGTTCAGTCATTGATATATATTTTGTAGGTATAGTAAGATTATGTATTCACACAATACTAAAATCACCAATGTGTTAACATAATACATAAGCCTTAGATTCTAAACCAAAGTTCAAGCAAATAGTAGGTTGCATATAGATTGTTAAACAAACCATGTTATATGTATATATTACATGGTGGGTACAAACATGATGAAAACCCACTGTTAACCGTAGATGTGCAAACTAAACAAAAAATGCCAAAGTCAACCGTCTGTTCCCTTTATAGCAGTGACACAATACTGCCCATATAAACAGTACACTGAAAATATATACCTAGGAAAAATCCCTTTAGTACATGAGTAACCTGCATATTATATAAAAATGAAAAAATAAATATGATAAATATGGCGATAACACCATCTATAGACAAGTTACTAACGTAGCATGTAGTAACCCCAAAACAAAATTTGCAACATATAACTTGGCAAAAAATATAATCATGAGTTCCCCACAGAGGAAAGAATCATAACTGTAAACTTTGTGGACACGGCAAAAACCTGCAGTGTAACCACGAAGAAAAATTAAGTAATAAAACACATAAACATCATACAATTTCCCCCAGCCCCACTGTATAGAAACAATAATCGCAATATGTCCAAAAAGTCAAATCAAAAATCCAAAACTAGATAATATTTATATCTTTGGATTTGACCTTAAACACCTTATCCCAAAGGTGAAAAAGCGAGTTGGTCAGTTAGAACAGGTTCTAAAGGATAAAAAAATTGAAAATGTTTCAAAGGGATATAGGAGATTATGAAAGAGGTAAACCATTTGATATGCCTAGGAATGTTACTTTTAAGCTTCCTAGTAATAAAGTTTTGGCCCCCAAGAGGAAAAGACCCAAATCTATTCTGAAATGTAGCTCGGAATCATTGAGCTACACATCAGGGGAGGATACGTCCTCCAACACTGAAGGGGGGGGGGCACACAGATGCCTCACCTGATCCCAAAAGGAGGAGTTTGTCACACCCTTTGGGTTCAGATACAGACGAGGGGGGAGGAAACACAAAAAATGTCAAACCCATAGAGGGTTTGGAAGGTCTGTTGCAACTGATGATAGAACATTAACAAACAGTATGAATGTATATAATATTTCATCTGTACACCTCAATGATTTACAAATTAAAGTTCTTAACAAAGGGCTTAATTTTGTCCCCAGCTTTTTTGTTCCAGAATACACTTCAGCACAAGATGTGGTCAATTTTTGTCGTTTACTTAATTTGAAATTGTTTTTTTGAAAATGACACTGTTCAGGAAGTTCCAGGGTTTAGATTTAAAAAATCATCTTTTGTTCCACCTATGTCGCATCTAGTATCCACTTTTCAAGCTAATGTCCTGAAGGATCTACATTGTAACCTCAAAGATTTTCAGGTATCATATAACAACCTTTCTAAAGAGGAGGTACAATGTATAGAGGAACTTAAGAACAACAAAGTAATTGTTATAGTACAAGCAGATAAGGGTGGGGCGGTAGTGATTCAGGACAGGGTCAACTATAATGAGGAAGCAATGAGACAATTGGGGGATAACAGATATTATATGGCTATGCCATTTGACCCAACTAGTCACTTCAAAACCATAATTGACTAATTTCTGATACACTCCCAGAAAGAGAGCATCATTACGGAGGCAGATAGACATCAGTTGTCGGTTTCGTCTCCGTGTAAACAATATTTTTATATTTTACCTAAAATACGTAAGGATGTTAGATGTCCCCCCTGGAAGACCAATTGTATCAGGGCATGGCTCTATTACTGAACCCTTATCTGAATATTTGACTTACTATCTAAAACCACTACTACTTCTGATACGAGCCAGAATCCAGGACACTACTCAGTTTTTTGATATTATTTGTGATGCACAATTGGAGCCCCACTGGTTGCTATGTACCTTGGATGTAACCTCTCTATACACAAATATCCCACATTGGGCAGGTTTGCAGGCTTTGGACTTTTGGTTGGGAAGATCTGTTTTTTACCAACCAGACTTTAATACGTTTTTAGTGTGCTTGGCTGAATACGTTCTTACTAGTAACGTATTCTACTTCCAGGACCAATGCTTTTGGCAGGTCAAGGGTACAGCAATGAGTGCTTCTTTCACACCCATTTATGTGGACCTTTTTATGGCCTATATTGAGGAGGTTATGATTTATGACTAATCATAATATATACATGGATGAATTACATATCTGTAGACGATGTCTGGATGATTGTTGGTTGGTGTGGAAGTCGGATGAAATCTTTCTTCAGGAATTTATTGGCTATCTCAATGACAATGTGTGGGGAATTGAGTTCAAAGTAAATTGCCATAAATCCAGGATTGTTTTTCTTGATGTTGAGGTTAGCAGGAATCCTGATGACACTTTTTCCACCCGGGTGTATAGGAAATTTCCTGAATATAGTTCACTTTTACATGCTACTAGCTTCCACCCCTGACATATCATCCAGGATATCCCCAAGTCACAATTAGTAAGAGACAAAAAGATTTGTTCAAGCCAACAAACTTTTGAGACCACTAGAGATGATCTAATATATAGGTTTTGTGAGAGAAGTTACTCCCCAGTTACTGTTAGCACTGCTTGCCATTGGGCTTCAAACCAGAATAGAGCTGACTTGTTACGATACAAGGATAAACATAATGATCTATCTAATTCTCAGGTTCGTCTGGTGACCACTTATGGTCCTCTCTGGTCCAGCTGGTGAATATAGGAATCTTGAGGCAATGTTACAACTGCCTCATATACACAGACAACCCTCTCCTCCTCCCAACAAATTCCAACACATGTGAGAGATGCAACCATATAGCCAAACTGGAGGCTAAGCTCTCTCAACTCAGTACTGGCAAAACCAGTCAGGAGGAGAAGGAAACCACACTCACTACAATTCCAGTCTCACATTGACCTACCACGACAGCAAACCAAACACATAATCGCACAAAAACATACTCGGAGGCTCTAAATAAAGATCTGCCTAAGCAGCAGAGACCTCCAAAGCAGACACCCAAGCAACCGCTACCCCAAAAGAAAACACGTGCAACACATATCTCACAAAGCCAGTGTGCCGAACAGTCACAGCCCTTAAGGCTAAACAACACACCTGATACACTTGTAATAGGTGACTCTATCGTCAGGCACACTGACGTCCCGCTCACCAGGCTGAACAAGGAGAAGGTCACGGTGAGCAGCCTGTCTGGCACTAGGATCAGCCACATAACACAAGCACTTGGGTCACTCCAAGGCAAGTACAAATATGACTCAGTCATTGTCCATGCTGGTGTGAATGACCTGAGACGTACCTCCCTGGACTACATGAAAAGAGACATAGAGGAGCTCTCTGAGCATGTAGCCCAGGCTGGTATGACCCTGACCTTGAGTAGCATCTTACCCTCACTAAGAATGATGCCACAGTATGAAGACAAGATCAATTTCAACAATTGGCTTTAAGTATTGGTGTCATTCAAAGGGGATCCAATGCCTATCAGCTTGGGATGATATGCACGACAAGCCACGATGCTTTGCTAGGGACGGCTTGCACCTGTCACCCCTGGGCTTTCGGATATTGGCAAAGGCTCTTGCTACCCCCATAGTGCCTTTTTTAGGCAAGGCTCAAAAGACAAACCCACCTCCATAGGTATAACAAGGGATAAGAAACTAAGAGTAATGCTACTCAACGCTAGAAGTCTAAACCTCAAGATGCACGCACTCGAAACTCTCCTTAGCATGGAGAACATCAATATCTGTGCAGTAACAGAAACCTGGTTCAGGGGTCCCGAGAGCACCCCAGCACTACCAGGTTATACCTCATACCATGCTTTTCGGCCCCAAAACTTGGACCGAACCACGAAAGGAGGGGGAGTATCGATATTCATCAAAGATACCCACACCTCCAGGTTGGTGGCAAAGCACGAAGCATCGGAGACTATCCATGTGCAACTAACAGTGGGTAAAACTGCCTTCCAGTTTATAGCCTGCTACAGACCACCCTCCCAAACCCAGGAACCCCACTCGGCCTTCCTGAGAACACTGGAAAATATGAAGGTCTCTCCGAACACCATTATATTGGGCGACTTCAACTACCCAAACATAGATTGGGAGCATTACTCTAGCTCCAACACCCTTGCCCAAAGGTTCCTAGAATTCATAAACTCAAATGCTATGGAACAACTTGTTACCACTCCCACAAGAGGGGAAAACATACTGGACCTGATCATCACCAACATGGGAACTCTATGCTCCAGACCAGAAGTATATCCCTCACTGGTAAGATCAGACCATAAACTGATCTCACTGGATATTCACATCCCGACCCCACCCCCTGCCCAGAAAACCACAGTGAAAAACTTCTCTAAAGCAAATTTCACACTCCTCAAAACCGAGGTGGAATCCTTCAAAGCCCCCGGGCCTGTGGAAAATACGGCCCAGACCACAGAATCCTTTATAAATGCATTCTATGAACACCTTCAGGACTGCATGGATCATGCAATCCCAAATAAAACCAAGACCCAATCCTCCAAAGGCAGACGACCTGTCTGGTGGACCCCAGCCATAAACAAACTATACAATAGAAGGAGGAAGCTACTACATGATAGAGCAAAATCCCAAAAGGGAAGGCATCTCTGATCAGTATTAGCAAAAAACTAAGGGCACTCATAAAATCGTCAAAGGCCAGCTTCGAGAACAAAATTGCACAGGACACTAAGGATAATCACAAGGCTTTCTTTAGTTATGTTAGGAACCTGGGTGGGAATTCCCAGATATGCTCAGAATTAGTCCAAAATGACAAAAAAATACACTGATCCCACAGACATTGCCAACATCCTAGCTGACAGGTTCAGCAAACTTCTCCCACCAAAAGGGCAAATATCTATCCCAGCAGAGTGCTGCCCTCCTGACATCTCAGATGCTCAGGTGGGAGCCGCCTCTCCAAAGCAAAAAACACAGCATCAATGGGACTAGACGGTGTCCCAGGCTGCCCTACATGAACTCCAAGAAGAGCTAAACCCAAACATAAAACTACTGTTCAATCTCAGCCTTACTACAGGATATGTACCCAAAGAGTGGCGTACAGCAACAGTGGTCCCTCTCCACAAAGGTGGTGCCTCAACGGACCCTGGAAACTATCGCCCCATAAGCCTGACTAGCTTGGTCTGCAAAGCTATGGAAAGGATCATCATGGACCTCATAAATAAAGATATTGGGGACCTACAGACACTGGATCCTACCCAGTTTGGCTTTAAGGGCAGATCCTGCCTCTTAAACCTGGTTGACTTCTTTGAAACAGTCACCAAGGCCATTGTCGTAGGGAAGGTGGTCCACACAGCCTATCTGGTCCTCGCAAAGCCTTCGATACAATACCCCACTCGGGCATTATAGATAAGCTCACCAGCTTAAATATAAACCCCTATGTCACTAGATGGGTTGCAAACTGGCTCAAGGACAGAACCCACATGGTTAGAATTGCTGGAGCCATGTCAGACTCCAAACCAGTTACAAGTGGCGTCCCACAAGGCTCAGTCCTGGGACCTCTCTTGTTTGGTATATATTTCTCGGAGGTACAGGCCAACACGGAAGGACTGTGGCTGACCAAGTTCGCAGATGACTGCAAACTGGGCCATAATCGACTCTCCAGCCGACACAAGCATCCTCCAAAAGGGCCTCGTAGAAACAGACAACTGGTGCCAGAGCCATGGCCTCAAGCTAAACGCCAAAAAGTGTATAGTCATCCCCTTTGGCAAAAACAAAGTGCCCACAAATTACCACATAGGTGGTAATCCATTAAGTACAGAAGAAGTAATTAGGGACCTGGGGACCCAAGTTGATAGCAATCTCTCATTTGACAACCACGTGGCCAAAGTGGTTAGAAAAACATTTTATATAGCCCACCTAATCATGAATGGATTCACATCTAGATTAGGGGAGGTCATCCTGCCTCTTTACTCATCCCTCATCAGGCCCATAATTGAGTACAATGCCCCTTTTGGGTTGTACCTTACCAAACACCTGCAGCAACTGGAAAGACCTCAAACGTACCTCACCAAGAGGATCAAAGGGCTCAAACAGATGCCATATGCTGCCCGGTTAAAGAAACTCCAGCGCTACTCAGTGGCATACCGCCTGCTCAGAGGTGACCTGTGCCTGACGTATAAGGCCATGTCCAACCCGGAATTAAGGGACATGCTGCACCTCAAAAAATCCAAATCCCATCGAGCTACACGCTCGAGAGACTTGAACCTCAGCACTGAAATAAATAGGACATGCTGGAGGGACAGATTCATAACCCAGAGGCTCCCTTCACTCTGGAATAAAATCCCAGTCCAGGTTAGGCAGAGTCCCTCATTGACTCTTTTCAAGAGGAATCTTGATGAGTGGATGGGAGATCGTAGGTTTACCCCGGGTATCACTTCTGTGTCACTGTTAGACAGAGGCACAGTATACTAACCTCGAAAAAGGGCATAGCAAAATTAATTTAAAATGGGTGGCGAAAGCCAAACATACTCTGGCTAGGCTTATAAATGCCCTAGGGCAGATAGCCTAGTATGAACCTATGAACCTATGTAACACACGTGGGTTCATGAATGTTATTAACAGACACTGGAATATTTTGATGGCAGCGGAGAGATTGCACTCTTTCTTGAGGGACAGATGCTCTTTTTCTTTTAGGAGAGGTCGGACATTGGGTTCCCTCTTTAGCCATTATAAGAGGGTGGGTCCCAGCTCTATTGTTTCTACTCAACATACACTGAGAGGTGGCCCACTGCTGTTTTGTATACCATGTGGCCACTGTTCTTATTGTATTTAAGTTCAACATACGAGGGAATTCAGTAGTCGCAATACATCTGAAGTTTTCAATATCAACTTTTGGGCCAATTGTAGTACAGAGTGGGTCATTTACCTAGCCACTTGTTCATGCTCCTCATTCTATGTGGGACAGACATCCAGACCTTTTTGCCTTAGGATTGGGGAGCATCTTAGTGACATCAGAAATAAGTGTCGCAATAATGCCCTGTTTAAGCATGTTTGTAAACATAATTCTGCTTCTTTTTATTTTACTGTTATTGACTGTATTGCAGGTAAATGCAGAGATAAATCAGGCTGGCATGATTTACTTAATTTCAAGGAACGCAAATGGATCATTAAATTAGGGGCTTTATTCCCACCTGGTCTTAATGACCAATTCTAATTTACCAATGAACTGCCTTTATTTCATTACGCATAAATATACCCATTTGAATGGATATTATGTGCTTTAGTAATTTCACTAAAGAAGGCTATTGTAGCCGAAACCGGTCTGAGATAGGTAGTTGGGCATATTACCCTCTACCTGGTTATATGTTTTATATTAAAGTATTTTCTGTATGCCACCATTTCTGCTGGCTATTCTTATTCTCTGAGTGTTGACTTCACAGCCGAGCAGTTGCCGTACGTGCACCACGTTGCTTCCTGGTTCCCAGTCTTTTCCTATTCAGAACCTCTGTTTTGGACAGCTTGTGTCTAGTTTTGATCTCAGAGTGGAGCTGACTGATTTTTCGAGATCTTACCTGTGTTAGGTGCTTCAGTTCCTATTGCTAAAGTGCTCAGACCGGTTTCAGCTTCTGCCTTTGAGGCCTTCTAGAGGGTGCTTTCTCTCATTTAGCAGAGCAGACTTGTCTTTCTCTCTCTTGGATCCATCTGTCTCTAACAGGAGTTGCTTTGGTTCTGACCATACACTTTCTGCCCCATTGGGACAACCAGCCCCTAAAAGCTCCAAGATTATCCACATTGAGGACTCCCTGATTGCTTCAGAGTCCTGCCCAGAGTAGTACCCCACTGAGGAGGTCGACAGAAACATGCATGCAAAGGGAGGCACATTGAGTAAATACCAGAGTCTTTAACCAAAGGTAATGACTTTGAAGGGAAGGGGAGGGGACCCATAGATTTCCCCCTTGGCCTTTTCAGAGAGATTTTGTAACTTCTAAAGGGGGGTGGACCTCTTAAGATCCTTCTAGTATAAGTTACTATTCCTCGAAGCTTTCAGGGCTGACCCATCTACTATCTGGGTGGTTCACTTTGCAGAGGAGATAGTGGCCTTATCTCAAAGTGTGCATGGAAGGATCTAGATGTTGCCAAACTGATAGCCCATAAACCAGGCAAACTTTTGGACTCCCCTAAGGACTGGCCCTTTTGGAGCAAGGGACCCACTGTCAATTCTATGTGGTGCCAGTGGCGGCCACCAAGATGGAGCTCACTGAAGAGAGCTCCACTGTCCAGACTCCAGACATGGACTCCAGACAGGTTGAAGAAGCAGGTTTTTGCTTGAGTGAATTTGGCTGTCAGGTCTCTAGACCATCAGGCACAATGTCACTCATATGTCGAGGGACTTGATCCATGAGCTAGCCAACCCTCTCTTTCTCTCTGGGTCCATTTCGATGGAGGTAAAAAAAGAATGCCGCTGTTCAACTGGCCACCCTTCAGTCCTCTTCAAGTGTGTACATTTGTTTCATACGTAATGCGATGGATGGCACTTTTAGAGCTGCAGGCCCTGGTAAAACTGTGAGCCTGTATGCCTGGTTGTGTTTATGTGATGAGCACTTTACTTTCCTGTAAAGGGACAGTTTAAGACATCATTCTTCATTTCCTTTTAGGATTACTCCACGCTTTTTGGACATAGGGGGAAAGGATGTTGTCCAAAAGTGAACAGGAGGGGGAAAACCTTGTGTGCCATAGAGATTCACTTCTCCATTTCTCAGCAGTCTTCAAGTAACCAGAGACATGGCAAGAAGTTGTGTTTCCATAAAACACAATATTTCAACCCAGATACTTCTGTAGATACTCCATCCCTGTCTCGGGGAGGTGTCACACCTCTGGACGTTGTCCACATGGTAAAGGTAGTCCACAGCATCAGGGCTTTCAGGTCTTTTCAGCATTCCTGAAGGGTTGCTCGATTGTTCTCTGAAAGAAGTCGGGGTGCTCATCTCTGCACCCCTTAACCTGTATGCCCATCACTCAAGATGTTTGGGTGCACAGGATAATGACCAAATGTGATAACCATTCCCTTTCTGTCCCTACCTCCCCAGATAAAATGATTACCCAGTGTTCCACCCCTTCATAGAAAAGCAGCAGCAATAGAGATCACAGAGTTGCTTGACTAAAAGATCATCCAGGTGGTCCCAACAGACCAACAAGGATTCAGAGTCTACTCAAGGTTCTTTTTAGTGCCAAAAAAGAATGGGGACCTCAAGCCAATTCTAGGTCTGTCATTTGAATCATTACACAAAATAGATGAAATTCCAGATGGTCACTATGCTGTCCATCCTCCCATTGTTAAGGAACGATGGCTAGATATGCGGAACAGACCTTCAGGACATGTACTGTCATATAAAGATGTATAGATGCTCCAGAAGGTTTTTTTCATTTCCATCTGAGAACCCATCATTTCCAAATCAGAGCCATGCCCTTTGGTCTCAACACAGCCCCACGGGTGTTCACCAAGTGTATGGCAAATGGTTGCAGATAACCACATGCTGCTGGGCTTCTGGTTGTTCCCATACTTGAATGACTGGCTCATGACTGCTTCCATCAAGAATCATCTTCAATCAGGAGACACCTTGCTCCAGCTTTGTGCTCACCTGGGGATTATTATGAAAGCATACAAATCCAAACTTAGTCCAGTTTAGACTGTGGAGTTTATTGGGGCACCCTTGGATACACAGTTACAGATAGAATCCTGGACTCTGGCAATTTGGCTTTCTCTTCACCATGAGGCACAAGCAGTTTTGAACAGTCAGAAACCCTCAGCAGGACTGTTTCTAAACGTGATGGTGGCAGCAATCACCTCACTTCCTCTGGTGAGCTATGATATGAGGGTCCTCGACTGGACTTTGCCAGTCCAGTGGTCATTGCAGTTACATCCACAAACCTTCCCATATCTTTTATGAAATTTTGCAGGACTTGTATTCTGTGGTGGCTGGAATCATCAGCAGAGCTTCTAGGTCCAATTTGTCCTCCACCCCCAGCCACAGTAACCACAAATACTTCCCAACTGGGGTTGGGGGCATTTTGGGGGGAATACTGTCCTAGGCATGTTGTCTCCTTCAAAGGCCAGCCTACTTGTCGGTGGCCAGGAGATAGCAGTCGCGATAATGTTGCAGGCATTTCAGGACTCTCTCCCCCCAGGCATGTGATTTCTATCCAGACAGACATTTCATTAGCCTGGTATATCAACAAACAGGAAAAAAACACATTCTTACCCATTGTGTCAGTTGACCATGAGAGCAACAATTGGCAATGTCTTCTCACCACTTTTTGGTAGTAACACATATACCAAGGAAGTCCAGAGTTTTGGCACAGAGGTTGAGCAGATCTGTCCTTCCTCATGAGCGGTCACTCAGTCAGTGACCAATCAAATCATCAGCCACTGGAGCCTACCATGCTGTGATATGTTTGTCTTCCCTTTCAACAAGTGTAGCAAGTTCTTCACCCTGAATTCCCTCAGTGGGAGTGTCCTTGAGGGATTCTCTGATCCACCCTTGGCCCCCACACCAGTTTGCTGTGTTCTTACCCCCACCCCTCTCATCCCCAAATTCTTACAGAAGGCAATGCAGAGCAAGGTTACACTCCCACTCCAGATCTCCTATCTCACCCTTCCAGGAATCCTTCCCTGGGCATGCAGGTGCTCATATTGACCAGGTGGTTTCTCCAGTTCCAGTGATGGCTAGACAGTCCAGGCTTTCGTCTTAAGTGGTAAAGATCTTAATTTCTGCCCAAAAGCCTTCTAGGAAAATCTATAAAAGCAAATCAAAATGATTTTCTATATGGGCTGCAAACCAACATGTTGATCTTTTTTTTAGCTCCTTTTTGATATCTTTGTTGTTTTGCCTTTCTTTTCTAATATGATGTTGGGTATTCCACATTCAAGGTGCAAATGGGTGCCATTTCTTGTATCCACATTGGGGAAAACCAGACATCGATAGTCTCCCTCAGTTTATTGAAAGTTTTTTTATGATGTGCCTTCTTGTTACAGCTTCCACTAAGAGATCCCGTTCCTCTGTGGGAAAGCACTTCTCCTACAGGGCTTGACTGCACCCACATTTGAACCTGTGGCTAAGGTGGAATTGAAGCATTTGACCTGAAAGACTTTGTATCCAGTGTTGTCTATTTTCATCCAATTCAACATTTGGGTTATTGGATCAGATCAGATCCAACCTCAGTACCTTGTAGAACCGTGGATCTGAGGCTCTGACTCCTCTCTTACCCATAATTCCCTCCTGTTCACTACGTTACCTCAGATCTCGTTTGCTGCCTGAAACTTTCAGATGCGTTAGAGAACTCTTTTTCTCACAGTAAATGAAAATGTCATTTTCTGAAAAAATAATAGATATTTTTGACTCCTTTCTTCCCTTTTAGATAGCGTAGTTAGTAATATACTGTAAGTATATACTGTAAGTATGAAGCTATAGCTTTAGACATTTTTAGGATAGTTATTAGGTAGTTGGCTTATTTTAGGTTTTTTAATGTGACTTCTTTTCTAAATAAGTATATTTTGATAGATATTGGCTTTTAGATTTTCATTTTGACTTTTTTTTTAAAAAGTATAGTGTGGTACAAGAATGTAATTGCTGTCAAGGTTTTAAAAAGTGCTCGGCTTGTGGACACAAAATGACTCCTCAAGACGCACGTTGCCTCTGTGTATATTGCTTAGGTGCTGTCCACCTACAAGCTGACTGTGATATTTGTGCTGCTTTTGGGTCCAGGACAATTTAAGGTAGAAAAAAAAGTTTATTTGAAATGGATTACTCCCCCTCAGATAAGGATCTTCGTCTTTTTCCTCTCTAATGATGGCTTCTGCTACTAGGCCAGCTTCAGCTTCCTAAAGCAGTAAAGCAAAGGATAAAAATAAGTCTAAGGAGAAACAAAGTAGCAGAAGAATCTGCAGAAAAAAAGATCTGACGAGAGAAAATTAGAAGAGAAAAGATCCTTAGATCTGGCACCTAAATGCCAACTAGCCTTATCTGATCTCCCTCTCCTCAAACAAGAGTCTCATGATTCATCTGTTTTACAGGAAAGATGATTCTCTAGGTTTCCATCAATGGCATCGTCATCATAGAGGTTGGCCAGATCCACAAGAAGCCTTACTGAAATGCACCTCAACCTTAAGATGAGGACATTCTTAAGGACACAAATCCAACTGGGAGTCCTCCTGGTGATGCCCTTGAGGGGAGCTGCAGCTACAGGCCCATCTACCACTTCTACCTTTTCTCTGATTCCAGTTCACTCTTTGGATCAGGTTCCCACAGGTCCAAGCCCTTCCAATGCACCCCATTCGGATCAGACAGTCCAAGGAACTTTGGCGTTGACTACATCATCCCTTACTGCCTCGACTCAAATTCTGCCAGATTGAGATGAGTCTCTAAGCTGGTGTCTGTGTCAGGTTCCTGTTACAGGAGTCTACTCCAACGTTTTCAAATTTGTCTTCCTCTCAGGACCTTGGCAAGTAATAGCTTGGGTCAGGGTCATCCTCGGAGATGATCTCAACTGGACCAAGAACCGTTCTTCAGGGTTTGGATAGGGAGAACACTTCTTGGCTCCAATCACAATGTCAGCTGTTGCGGCTATTAAATAGGCCTTGGTTGGGCCAAGAATGCAGGTGCAGACAGTTCAGATCTGTCCAGACTCCCAGTGGATCCTGTGACTTATTCCTCTCATTCTGATCTAGGGCAGTCAGTATCTATAAGCTTGGAGGCTACTCAATACTTGGCACTCAAGTTCCCAGTCAGATTTGGACCTGTCTCCAGAGGCACCCCTGAAACTGTGTCCTGGGAAACAGACGTGCCAACGGAAGCACCTGGATTCCTCTCCTGAGTCTGTCACTGAAGACACAGATTTGAATGAGGGTAAAGGGTCCCCTAGATCCTCCTTGACAACATCATGTTTGGTAACATTCTAGAATTGATGAAAGTGGGGGGTTGGTCCACTGAAACTCCTTCACCAGATGAGTCTGTGTTCTTTGAAGCGTCTGGTACTGTCTCATCTGAATACTGGGTGGTTTCTCCAGCAGATGCCCTCATAGATCTTGTGGCACACCGGGCATGGAAGGACCATGACTTGGTGGAACCCTTCCCCAAAAAGCTTGACATGATTCTAGTGGCACCAAAAGACAGGAAATGTTGCACTAAAGGACTACCAGGAGATGCTATGGTAGTAGCAGCAGCTACGGAAAAGGAACTGTAAGGAGAGTTCTGTTCCTCCCCTTAACAGGTAGTCAAGGGTGGTGGACAGATTGGGGAAACATACTTGTGCTTCATTGACTTTTGAACTCAGAAGAGAGCTGTATTACCTTACATATATGACTCGTGTTCAGAGGGACCTGACCAAAGAGATTTCCAAGTCTCTCTGTGGTAACTTACGACTGGATGTTCAAAAAACAGTGGACACCCAACTGTCTACCCTACACTCTACTTCCATTGTCACTATGTATCTGCTTTCTAATGCAGCAGATGGTACAGCTAGAGCAGCAGGTAGTGGCATTACCATGCTTTGACATGCCTGAGTGCATCTCTGCAATTTTGGGGAAAGCTTTAAGACATCCTTTATTGTCCCATTCACTGGCTCCACCTCTTTGGGACAAAAGTTAAACTCTTACTAGTAGTGAGCAGGACAGTAGACCCTGTTTGCCATCGGAATCAGTTTCTCCACCCTATGGGTGGTAAAGGGGATAGTATTCAGAAAATCACAGGGTTAACACCGGCACTCCTGGATACAGGACTACCCCCACCCCAAGAGGCAGAGGGGGATGCAAATCGAATTGACCTCACCCTGTGGCAAAGGAGGACCACATAATCATGTTTTTTACAGTGCCATCATCAACAGACTGCATTGGTGCTACTGAAGGGTTATCCGACTGCCACACTGGGGGCAATCATTGGGCACTTACTCTTACACCCACAAGCCTGGTAAGTTTAATCACCAGAGGTTATACCGTTCCCTTCTTGTACCTTCCAAAAAAGAAGTTAAACTTTCCTGATTTTCCACCCTGTCAGTTGGAATCTTTAGCAGCAGAGGTTTCAAAGTTTCTTAAAGAGTGTCATCAAACAAGTCTCCCTAGATTGGATAGGATCCAGTGTATAATCCATGTTCTTTTTAGTCTTTAAGACGGGGGACTTCAGGCCAGTTTTGGACCTCAGCCAGTCTCAATTTGAGACAAAGTTCCAGATTGTAATGGTGCAATCCATATTACTTCAGTTGAGGAAGGATGATTGCATGTGCTCTGTAGATCTCCATGATGCCTACTGTCATATAAAAATGCAGAAGCAATCCAGAAGATTTCTCTGTTTCCAGCTGGGAGCTAATCATTTTCATTTCAGAGCACCACCTTCCAGTCTCACCACAGCCCCCCCCCGATGTTCACCAAGATTATGGTAGTGGTTCATAGGTTCATAGGCTATTGACCTGAAGGTCTTTATAAACCTAGCCGTGTGTGCCCAGTATAATGGATCTTGTCTAAACTCGCGATCTTGGTTAACAATGACTGCCCATATCAAGGAGGGTAATAGGTAAAATCCCTGGCAGGAATTTACAGATCTGATGTTGTTAATCTTCACCTAATCCTTGACCGTGAGTTTGGTTCCAAACCCTTGGAACCGACTCAGCCATATTTTCAGCTCATTCTCTCCAAACTCTCAAGCCAGGCTCTACCCATAATACTCCTCACAGAGATTATCTCAGATCTCATTTACCACTTGCAGACTAGACAAGTTCCTTCCATCTTTCAAGCTTTGGCAGTTAAATTGTAAGTGATGTTTAAATTTCTTACTTTGAAAGTCTTTATGTAACTATCCCTTTTTAGTACTTCTAACCACTCCTCGTTCTTCTAATATTTCCTTCCTTTTTTTTACCAGCCAGTAATCTCTTCCATTACCATAGTTGGTAATCTTTCCCTCATTTAGTACCCTTCAGGTATCTGTTATTACTATAGTCGGTATTATTTTCCTCTCTTCTTTAAAAAAAAAAAAAAAAAAAAAAAATTTCCTCCCTGCTTTCCTCTCTATCTGTTCCTTTTCATTGCCTAATTGCCTATAATGGTGGACCAGAAACAAAACCTTCTAAGGGCGCTTCGGGATTCAAGATTTGTAAAAAAATGTGAGGGTAAAATGCCCAATTCAAACAAGCACACATTGTGTTGGCAAGATTCACATGCAGGAAAACTGTGTGATTTGCTATGGTTCTCCTCTCGTACATTTAATGAAGACAAAGAACAAGCTTATCCTAAAAGGGCTTCTAAAATGTCCCTTCAATGAGGCCATTTCTGGTTCAAGAGAGAAAACTGGGGAAGCAGGAACTTCTTCTTCCCGCGGTCCCAAGAAAAGGTCTTCCTGGGTTCTGACTTCTTCAGAGCCGACTATAAAATGCCAAAAATTTCCTCTGCATCGAAAAGTTCAGCACTGGGAGACCTGTCTACACCAACAAAATTGACTTCGGAGCAGATGGCTGCCTCTACATTGGTACCAACAGAGCACTCTGTACCGAAGCTACTGGAAATGCCTGTGCTCCCACATACTACTTATTCTGCTGCTGTGCACCTGTTCAGAGATGCCCCATTCGTGGAAGTAAGGACCACCTAGATCTTCCACTACATCTTTGGTGCGGTCTACTAAGAGTCTTTCAGAACTTGACACTGAGGTTAGTGAATCAACTACTTGTGGCAGGAGGACTGCCTTCGGTTCCGAACTAATCTGGCATTGAAACTGTACACCCAATGACACTTTCATACACTCCTCCTCCAACTCTACCAGAGGCTTTGGAGCCTTCCATCCTGACACTTCCGGCTCTGACTGATTCTGTTCTGATAGCGTGTTCGTCTTTGGTTCCGCTGACCTCCTTGAGCATCTCTGAGCCTTTGGCACCGGAGACCTTCTGGGGTTGGGGCTCTCTGGTCATCTCAGAGATGCATGGTACTTTTTCAGTTCCGTCTGAACCTTCTATGCCTCTGAGCTTTGGCCCTTGTACTTCAGACCCAGGCTCCTGGTCCAGGGGTGGTCTCAGTGCAGGGTGTGACCCCGGTTCCGAAACCATTAATTTCGGTTCCAGGCTCCCATCCCTGTACGGAGGAAACTGCCTTCAGGGTTATGGAGAAGGCTTTATCCATTGGGGATTTTCAGTCCTTGCCATCCCTGTCGGGACAGATTTCTTCTTTTTCTCGACCTGAGCTACCATTGACCTCAACCCCTGGACAGAGGGCACAAAAGTCCCAGGTGACTCCCACCTTAGTGGTCTCTTCTTCGGAAATTTCCCCGAAGCATCCACCGAGGAAGTCCCTGCAAAGAGGAGGTGCAAGAGGAAGCACCTAGACTCCCCAGAAGAGTCTTATACCGAAGATACTGATTTTGATAAAGGGGAAGGTTCCCCCAGGTCACCCACTGATGTTTTCATCGGGGACATCCTGGAAATCTTGAAACAGAAGGGTGGCTGGTCCTCCACCCAACCTTCCTCAGAGGAATCCATATACCTAGAGGCTTTTCATGCCCAACCCTCCACTTCTTGGATCTCTCCGCCCGCTGACTATCTCATCAAGCTGATTGCTTAGCAGGTGTGGAAGATGCCAGCCTCCATAGTGCCAATACTTTATTGACCTGACCATGTACTATCTGCTCTGAAAGAAGAACCACACTGGTCTAAGAGAATTCCTGTTGACACCATGGTGGTAGCAGCTGCCACCTAGAGAGAACTCGCAGATGAGAGTCCTACTGTCCATCCTCCTAACAAGGAGTCTGGGATGTTGGATAGATTTGGGAAGCGTGTTTATGCTTCAGCGACCTTCGCTCTGAGGTCCTTGAACTATATGGCACATTTCACCAGGTTACAGAGGGATTTGATTAAAGAACTTTCAAATACTCTCTCAGGAGCAATAGCTGAAGAGGTTCATGACAAAGTTTCCTCTCAGCTTGCAACCCTAGAGTCTATTTCCAACTCGTCCATGAGGCTCCTAGCACATGCAGCTGAAGGGACGACCAGAGCAGCAGGTTCAGGTATAACTAGTAGAAGGCACTAGTGGATGCGCTTGTGCGATTTTGTGGAGCCATTTAAAGTGTCATTCGTCAATGCGCCCTTTGACGGATCTACCCTTTTTGGCCCAAAGGTTAAAGATACTCTAGCCAGAAGTGAGCAAGATGGTACGACCCTATCTGCCGTTGGCATACATTTCTCCACCCCTCAGAGGCCTTACTCAAGGAACCAAAGGAGTGGGAGACTATGGTTTAGAAAATTCTGTGGTCCTTTCCATGACTCATTGAGGGAAGGACTTCCCCTGGGGCAGAGGGGGAGGCAACAGAAGACGCCATCCTAGAGGCAGAAATCTGGCACCTCCTATCAGCATCCCTGAACAGATATGCAGTTGCCTTATCCCCTGCACCTACCAGCCTAGCAATCGGTAACTTCGGACAAATGGGTGCTCGGAATAATATCCAGAGGCTAACGCATTCCACTCTCTGTAACCCCCAAATATCAGAAAAAACTCCCAGATGTTCCACATTCTTTATTGATGGATTCATTTGTCAATCAGCATCCTTAAAAATTCAAAAACTGCTTGAAAAAGGAGTCATCCAAAAAGTCAGACCAGATCAAAATAGGATCTGGGGTTTACTCAAGATTCTTTAGTGCCCAAAAAAAACAGGGGCTTGACCCATTTTGGCGCTCAACCGATTCAACAAGGCATTTCAACTAACCAAATTCCGGATGGTCTCTGTTCAAGCCATACTTCCTTTTTTGGAAAAAGGTGACTGGATGTGCTCTATAGACCTCAAAGATGCTTTTTATCGTATAAAAATGGAAAAAAGCTCCAGGAGGATGTTCATGTTTCACTGTTGCAGTCATTACATTTGGGTAATCTGCTTGCAGGCTGCCCTCAGTTGGCCTGATTAACAAAGTCTTGGGTCCTGCTTTGGTTGCGGTCCCTTCTTCCATGACATCAGGTCATCAGGGGTGTAAAACATGCAGCCGACGCCATTACATCAGTCATTCTTGCCGCGCGGTGCCCGAAGCAGTTTGCAAGTGCCATTTGGCCGACTCCTGAAATTTTTGTTTTTGAGTTTCAGATCCGAAGTCTTCAACTAAAAAGTTAAGTACCCCATTGGGGAAACTTTTTCTTGCTCCTTACCGATGTCGGTAAAAGTTAATTGTATTACTTGTGGGAAGCAAATACCTCATAAGGATTTTCATTTGTACTGCATTCCTTGCCTAGGCCCTGACCACGACATACCTTGCTGTCGGTTCTGTGCTTTATTTAATTAACGCACTATCCGTCGTCGGTACATTTTTTGCTTCTAAATATTTTTCCTCACGCTTCAATTATCCAGAAATGACATTGGTTAGCAATGCGACTACTGCATTGCCTAAAAAAACACAAAGAAATAGAGACAGGCCGTTGAGGTTAAAAACTGCCGATGACACTTCTCCTAAGCCAGTCGCCAGTTCGCCGGTACTCAGTGAGGCGCTTTCGTAGCCCCTGATACCTGCTCCTTCTGATTCGCAGGCGTCTACTGAGACCCATTTGGTGTCCGGTATGCTGCGAGATGCTTCAATTATGGAACCCATGGATGTCTCTACCTTGGATGAGTCCTGAGCCGCTGTGCAGGCACCGGCTTCTGAGAGTGTATTCAGGCCTACAGATTTGTATATTAAACAGGTGCCATCTTCAATATTAAGGCCAAAATCTCGAACTATGTCTAAAAAACCGATGCCTAGGCCACATGTGCAGGCCCCTATGCCTAAAAAACAAATAATCAAAATGGTTGAAGTTTTAATTACTCTAATCAAGGGTAACCAACCCCCCCCCCCCCATCCAAGAGGCCTAGGCAAGAACTTGATTATGAATCTTCTGAACAGGATTCTATTTCTTCTGACTCTTCTAATGAACAGGAATTGTCTATACCTACTTATATAAGGACTCTGAAGCAGAGGATTCCATTCTTTCTGCTTCTCCCCCTGAGGATTTTTTATTTTGGGGAAACTTTACATACCTTAAGGGAACATTTGAACTGGGAAGGTCAGGATTTCTCTGAATCTAAAAAGAGGCTTAGGGATTTTTTTCTTCTTTCTTGGCATAGGCCTTTGGCTGTGCCTCCTGTTCTAGACATTGTTGATGATGTGTTTTCAGAATCTAGTGTGGCTCCTGATTCTCTGCCTCCGGCTCGTTGTATGCCAGACAGATACTACAGGGTTCCTGACTCCCACAGATTCCTTTTCAAAAATCCTGGTGGATCCTGAAACCATTTCTCAGGGCCCCAATGGCATTAAGGCTTCTACTGCTAAAAGTCCTACCCCTTCTGATAGAGATTCCAGGGCACTGGATAGATGGGTTAAGAGGGTCTACACTTTTGCAACCTTGGCAATCAGGGCTTTAAACTGTCAATTCCATATGCTAAAATATCAGCAGCATATCATGGGACTGCTTAAACAGAAAATTATGTTGATTTCTGACTGTGTGGAAAATAAAGATTTACAGGATCTATTGCATTCAGCCGAACAAGTTGGAAAACATACTTTGCAATGTACTTTTGATTCTTTGGAGGCCTCTTGCAGGGCTGCTGTAACTGGGTCTGTGCTAAGAAGGCATGCTTGGCTGAAAGAGTGATCTCTGCCTGATCATGTTAAAGCAAAATTGTTGGATGCTCCTTTACAACAGTACCGTCTCTTTGGTAATAAGGCTGAAGAAGTTCTAAAAAAGTTGGGAGAATAAAGCTAAATCTATGCAAACTGTGAAAGATTTCTTACAAGTGCAACCTCCAAGATTTAGTAGGCACTGGCCTACTAAGAACTGGTCCTTTCCCGTTCCGTCGAGAGCCACTCAAGTCAAACCCAGACATTCTAAAGGCACCAGGTTTTAGTCCCAAGGGACTTTCAGAACAAAGCAATGGGGTGCCTCCTCTTCCAAATCTGGAAACAACAAGACACCTCACTATATGGTAAAGCAGACTCACTGACTTTCCTCTACACTTATCAAGCCCTTGCAGCCCCTTTGGGGGGAAAACTGGCTCTTCATGCAAAAAACTGGCAACTTATAACCCAGGACAAATGGGTTTTAAATGTAGTATCCCAGGGATACAGATTTCATTTTCACACGTTGCCTACTCCAAACGGATGGCCAGGCCTGCCCCCAAATCAGCGGGCAGAGGCCCAGAAACAAGTACTTTCCCTCATGAACATGGGGGCTATTCAACTAGTACCAGAAGAGGAAAAGGGACAAGGTTTCTATTCAAGACTTTTTCTGGTACCCAGAAAAGACAAGTCATGGTGTCCAATTCTGGACTTATGTACTCAACACCTTTCTGGACATTCCTGAATTCAAGATGCTGACTCTTCACCAGTTACTTCCTATGCTAGACAAAGATGCCCGGCTGGCAACTCTAGATTTAAGATGCTTACCTGCATATCCCAATCAGGGAATCTTGTTGAAGATACCTCCGTTTCAAAGCAGGCTACTTGCATTGCCAGTTCTCTGCACTGCCTTTTGGCTTATCTACTGCACCCAGGGTCTTTACAAAGTGCCTGGCTCCAGTAATTGCATTTTGCAGGCAAATAAATATTCAAATTTATCGATACCTGGACGATTGTCTAATTCAGGCAGAAAACAAGGGCATTCTTCTAAAACATCTGGCATTTGTAAAAAGGGATCTAACTTCTCTAGGGTACACTGTAAACGAAAAGAAATCACAACTGGTACAATCTCAAAAAATTACATTCCTGGGTGCAAGCCTGAATACAACTGCCCAGATGACTTTCCTTATGCCAGAAAAGCAAATTCATTTGGTGACTTAACTTCAAACAGATGGCCACAAAAACCCTGCTTTCTGCAAGGCAAATACTGCAAGCCTTGGGGTTCATGTCCTCCTGCATTCTTCTAATTCCATATGCAAGACTGCATATGAGGAAACTTCAGTGGTATCTAAAAAGTCTATGGAGTCAACATTGTCACAGCCTGGAAACAATGATTCCTATCATACCTTGCTTTCGCCTAGAGTTCCTATGGTGGGCAGAGGCCTGCCACCAGAACAAGGGACTGCCATTCACACCACCCCCTGCATCAGATTATGTATGGGGCGCTCATCTGGCAGGGAAGTGCATTCAGGGAAAATGGAGACCAAATCAAATGCACCTTCATATAAATCAAAAAGAAATGCTAGCTGTTCAGAATGCACCGACAGCCTTCAAGGACTACCTTCATCCAGGAAATTACTGATTAAGACTGACAACACCACGGTTATGTAGTACATAAACAAGCAGGGGGTACACACTCCTTCCACCTCTGCAGACTAGCCATGGCATTGTGGAACACAGCCTTGAGCTATCAAGTACAACTAGAACCTCAATTCCTGCCAGGAAAGCTGAATACTCTGGCAGATGAATTAAGCAGAAATCTCATGAACCCACACAAATGGAAACTGGAACCACGGATTTTCAGCATGTTGACACGGAAATGGGGCAGCCCAGACATAGATCTTTTTACCTCACCCCAGAACTATCAGTTGGACAAATTTTGCACAAGAACTCATCACAAAAAATCCTGGAAAGTGGATGCTCTGTCCTTCAGCTGGAAAAACCTATGCCTTTCCCCCTCTGCCTCTGCTCTCCAAAGTTCTACTAAAAATCAAACAGGACAAACCAAAATGACTGGTTGCTCCAGACTGGCCTCGCCAACACTGATACCCACTTCTGCGCAGTGTGTCACACATTTCACCGTGGCACCTGCCTTAGACACCTTCCTTACGGTCTCAGCAGAACAACCAAACTCTGCACCCTCCGCTCCAAACTTTAAATCTTGCACCTAAATTCACCCTTAACATCCCTCAGTAAACCTGTGATGGATGTAATTTTGGAGGCGAGAATACCTAGTACTAGAAAATCTTATGATGACAAATGGAAAAAAGTCTGTGCCTGGAATCAATCTCAAGGGATAAGCACAGCAGTGCCCAACATTCCTCAGATTTTGCAGTACCTAACTGAGATGCTTCACAAGGGCCTGTCCTTTTCTTCCATAAAAATCCATGCCTCAGCCATTTCAGCTCATTACAACACAGAACCTCCCCTCTTCTCTCATCCTCTGCTAAAGCAGTATCTCAAGAGGGGCCAAAAACTTAAGACCACCCAGGAGAGCTCCAACCCCTGCCTGGGACCTTAATTTTGTATTGGAGAAACTCACTGTCCCTCCTTTCGAGCCAGCTGCTACTGCAGACTTAAAATTTCTCTCCTGGAAAACAGCTTTCCTTTTAGCAGTCACTTCAGCTAGAAGGATTTCCGAATTACAGGCTGTTATGGCAGTGGAGCCTTTCATCATTTTTCATGCAGACAGGGTATCTCTCAGGTCCAACCCATCCTTCATGCCCAAGGTGGTATCCGGTGTGGCTCTTAACCAGACCATTTATTTGCCAACTTTCTTTCCCAATCCACAGAACAAGGGGGAGCGGATTCTGCATTCATTGGATGTGCACAGACAACTTAGATTTTACTTAAACAGGACTAAATCTCAAAATAAATCTGAACAACTGCTGGTAGCATTTGCTGCAGGGACAGAGGGAAAGGCTATTTCAAAGCAAACCATTTCCAAATGGATAAGACATTGTATTCGTTTCTGCTGTAAGCACCATGGAAAAGCTATCCCCCAGGGGATCAGATCCCATTCCACCAGGGCTGCATCTACTTCAACAGCCTTTCTCAGAGGTGTTCCTACCAGGGATATTCTAGAAGCAGCTACCTGGAGCTCAGTTAATACTTTCACCAAACATTACAATTTACCACTTTTCTCTAAATCCAGAGCTGGCTTTGCCACTGCTGTCTTGCAGGGTTTTATAGCTGGTCCTAATGCTGTATAATTTCCTCCTCCCAACCATAGCTTTGGGAATCTACCCAAATGTGATGACTGCAACTGTGAAACACGAATAACATAGTACAGTTGTGTACACTTGCAATAAATGTAGATGTTAGAGTGTATTCACTGTTGCAGTCCTGGTTACCCTCCCTCCCTCCAGCCCCCTATTTTTCTCTGGCTATACCTCTGCTTTCTTTTACCATGATTAAAAGCTCTTTTGATGTATTTGCTTTTGGTTGGAGGTATTTTTTTTGTATTTTTAATTTTATTTGCTCCCCATTTGGGGGGCACCTGACATCTGAGGCAAGAAAAACTGATGTAATGGCGTTGGCTGCATGTTTTATACCCCTGACAACCTGACGTCATGGAAGAAGGGACAGCAACCAACGCAGGACCCAAGACTTTGTTAATCAGGCCGACTGAGGGCAACCTGCCAGCAGATTACCCAAATGTAGTGACTGCAACAGTGAATACACTCTAACATCTACAGTTATGGTAAGTGTACATAACTGTACTTTTCTAAGCTTCTGGCTAGGAGCCAGTCATTACCAGTTCAGAGCACTGCCCTTTGGACTCGCCACAGCTTCCAGGGTGTTTACCAAATGCATTGCAGTGGTTGCAGCTCATCTCAGACTGGAAAATTTTTTGAGTCGTCCCATACCTCAACAACTGGCTCCTCACTGCTGCTGCCACCAGGTGTCACATAGAACAGGCAAGAGATTACACCATGAACCTTTGCAAATCTCTAGGCTTTTCAGTAAATTTCAAAAGGTCAATTTGCAGCCTTCTCTGGATTTGGATTTCATAGGTGCTCATCTAAACACAGTCTTGGGAATAGCTTCTCTTCCCCCAGAGAGACGACAAAAGTATCAGGGCCCTAGTCAGACAAATTCTCTGAAGCAACAAAGTCCCAGCAAGACTTGTACTACAAACTTCAGGTTCAATGGCAGCTTCAGTTATTCTGGTTCCTCTAGCAAAGTTTCATATGCAAATACTACAGTGGCTTCTAGCAACACAATGGTCTCTTATTCACCAACCAATATGGTATTTAGTGTTGATCACCAACCATCTATCATCTGGCAAACTCGATCTGAGGAAATCTCTGTAAGGAGCATTATAGGTAGAGCCTGGCTCGAGAGTTTGGAGAGCGCAAGCTGAAAATACTGCCGAGTCAGTTCTGAGGGTTCGGAACCAAACCCACCGTCAAGGATTGGTGAAGATGAACAACACAGATGGAACGTTATGGTAAGACATAACTTCTTTTTTCCCATCCAGTCATCCAGGCTACGTTTAAACAGTGTCATAAAGGGGCTTTGTTTGATGTGAACTTGTGGCCTATTCCAGAGGATTGGCAGTCTCTGAGAGACATCTATCTCTCTCCAGCAGGTCCTATATATGTTGCAGGCCAGGTGAAGGTCCCTGGAGCAGGTGACCCTTGCCCCATTTGACTTGCAGATGTGCAGGATTTCCATTAGGTTTGGATCCAAGATTTGCTCTGTAGGCCAGGCACATGTCTCCTCTAAATAGTCTGTACGCTACTGAGTACATTGACAGTGACTTCAATCTGTTGGTGTATGACATGCTCTGGAGACCCTGAATTTTCTTGGTTAGAAATCTGAGGTTTCTCAAGTTGCCGCAGTTGCATGTTGAGTACTGTGCTCCCTTTGGTATAGTACCTTAATTATTGGCCTGATGAGGGTTGAGTATAGGGGTGTTATAACCTGTTTCTTTCTTGAGGCAGTGCCTTTGCTAATGAGGTGTGTGGTTTAGAATGCCTTCCTTAACACAGTAGAGACATGGTGGTCAAAGTTTAGGCTACAGTCAACTTGCATTCTCAAGTCTTTCACTACTGAGTTGTTGCTTAGGGTATTATTTATATGATAGTCTGCAGGGATATTGTTTTTACTGAAGGGGATGATAATACATTTTTTTGCATTGAGTTTGAGTGTATGGCCTTGGCACCAGTCATTGGTTTGTGCAAGTCCCTCTTGAAGTATATTGACATCATTTGGGGATTCAGTGATTGCACCTAATTTGCAGTCATCATTAAACTTAGCTAGAGCCCCTCTGTTTTGGCCTGAACTTCTGAGAAATATATTCTAAATAATAGGGGGCCCAGACTGATCCCTGTGGAACCCCACTGGTGGCAGGTCTGCTGGTTAAGGTAAAGTCCCCATCTTTGACTGAGTGTGATCTGTTGGTGAGCCATTTAGCATCCCACCTGATGACATAAGGCTTAATATTCATCTGGGAGAGTTGATCAGTGATGCCCAAATGTGGGATTGTTTCGAAGGCCTTTGCTAAGTCCAGGTATGTTGTATGTACATATTTGCCTTTGTCTGTGGCTCTGGTGACGTTTTCAAAGAAGTCCACCAGGTTTAACAGACATGACCTGCCTTTGACAAAACCAGACTATGTCAGATCAAGGGTGTGGAGTTCACCTATATCATTTTATATAAAGGTCTATGATGATTTTTTTCCATGGCCTTGCAGATAAGGCTGGTTAAGCTTATAGGTCTGTAGTTACCAGGATCTGTTGCTGTACCCCCTTTATGAAGGGGAATGGCGGCTGTTTTCCATTAAGCAGGGACAAAACCGGTACTCTGGCTGTGGTTGAAGAGAGTACCTAATAGAGTTGCTAACTCATGATCTGATGTTGTCAGTCTTCATCTATTCTTGACTAATGTGTTACGGTTCCGTTCCTCAGAAAAGATCTGGCCATTACACAGTTCTTGGCAGCCAAAAAAATCTCTTCAGGTACAAGTCTACCCACAATTCCTCTCTCTAAATTACCTCAGATCTTGTTTGCCACTTTCACAAATCAGATGCGTCGGCCAGTAATCTCTCACAGCTAAGTAATAATTTCAGTTTTTTTTTTCAGTAGTTATTTCTTTTCTATTAATAGTTAAATTTCTTAGTTGGTTCTAACTTTATATACTGTTTGGTCTACCTAACTGAGTGTGTTTCCCCTCTTTTTACAGCGGTACTTTCCTCTACCATCGCTGGTAGTTTTCTCTTTACCCTTGTGGTAACCCTTTTTCTACCATTGCTGGTAGAATTTTTTCTCTTGATGTGTGTGCGTGTGTTTCCTTTCTTGACAGTTATGGCTGAAAAGCCTAAATCCTCTACCACAGGATTCAAACAATGTTCTGAGTGCAGTAGAAAGCTGCTCAACTCTGATAACCACAACAAATGCGCTTGTTGCTTGGGTGTGCCCCATCCGAGTGTGGAATGTACTATTTGAACTCATGTTTTAGACCATTTAAAATGCAACCTGGGATACCATCTGGTCCCATAGAGGCTGTGTTTTTGGCCTTGGAAAGAGAGCATTAATGACTTGCTCGTTGGAGATGCAAGGTGGGAGAGATGTAGAAGGGGAATGCTTTGTGGAATGTTTGGAGGGGACGGGGGGTGAAATATTTGCCAAACCTGTCAGCTACTGGGTTAGCTATTTTTGCAGGATCAGTGTGTGTGATGCCATCCGAAGCTAGATGAGCACACTTCTGGGTCCTACCTTTTAGGTTTCGGAAATAGCTGAAGAATGCCTTATGGTTATCCTTGGCTGTGGTTGCTAAAGTTTTTTCAGAGTTGCCTTTAGAGGCTTTTACAAGTTGTCTTATTTGTTTCATCAAGCAGAGGAGGGTGTTCTTCCAGTGCTGGGACCTCTCTTTTTTATTCTTACATAGCAACTTGTTGTATAACGTATTAATGCTAGATATCCACCAATGAGTTTTTTTTTTTTCTTTAGCATCTTGTTTTAATTCTATCAGGTACAGCTGGATCAATACATTTGTATAAGTGTTTGTACAGGGTATTTGCTTATACCTTAGTATAGTTGTCAATGCCATTTATGGAAACAAGAGCTTGGAAGTTATTTATGCCACCCCTTAGGCGGGTATAATTAGCTTTGGTGAATTTTTTTTTTGCCTGATTTCACCTAAGGGAAGGGAGTTCAAGTGTTGTAGCTAATTGAAATGGGACTGTTTTGTGAGCAGATTTAAATAGCAAGGGTCCTATACTTATGGTGGTGCAGTGGTTACCCATGTTGGTTATAACCAGGTCGAGAATATTTAAGCCCCTTGTGGGGTTGCATACTATTTGTTCCAGGGCAAAATAAAAAGGCCAGGAACCTTTGTGCAAGCATGTTGGTACTTGTATAAGTTTCCCAGTCAGTGGAGGGATGGTTAAAATCACCATGACTAGAGTGTTTGGTTGTAATTTGATTGAGTCAAGTAAGTCCAAATAAACAGCGTGAATATCTTTATTTTTTGAAAGGGACCTGTAGCTAACAATGACGTGAAGGGGGGTCTTAACCACAGTTAGCTGAACTTGGAGTAACTCCATGGAGTTTTCCTGTCTAACCAGTCTCGAGGTGTATTTATCTTTGAAGATGGATACTCCTCCTTCTCTAGTTTTCACATGTTCATTTTGCAGTCAAAGTGTGGAAGGCACTATAATTCTCAAAATGTTTTTTCTGACGCCTTCCTAGGGTCATGTTTTTTTCTCAGATCCAGGCTTCAAACTATACCTATGTTGGCCTACCTTCCTGCTCCCAGGATTTTGTCTCTGACAGTCTTGTTCCAGTCTCTTCTTCCTCAGTCCTCCCTCATGGCCAGGGAATTTTTCAGGGTTATGGTTATTATGGCCTCCACTATTCCCATGTTTCCTCTTGCCAGGCTCCATGTGAGGAAGCTACAGTGGTACCTCAAATCAGTGTGGCTTTAACATTGTCACCCTCTGTCCTTCCCTATACTTTTATGTCCTTGTATCATACTCTAGCTTTAGTGGTAGATTCAAAATTTATTTTTCTCAATCCTGGACTACTCTGTCAGACTCCAATTCCTTCTCAAGGTGCTCACAGACACCTCAGACTTTGGGAAGGGGGCTTTTGTGGCCTTCTAATGGTCCAGTGTCTCTGGTTCACACCTTTGTATCTCATTATAGATTGGATGTGTGATCCAGAGCACATTCACCTTTGGTTTCCACTGTTGTCATGAATGTCCTTCCTTGATACCACCCTGGTGTCTTTTTGGCAGCTTGAGAATCTGTCCCAGATGTTGAATTGGGCAAAAACCGACAACATCAGATAAGAAAGTTATGTGCTTACCATAACGATAGATCATGTTGTCTCATTTTCATTGGGTTCAACATTCCTCTCTCCCTCCTTCCAATATTTTTACTAATAGCCTTTGGTGTTCTGACAGATCTTGCCTAAGACCCTGTCTATTAAAAATGTTACCTTTATTCTTACCTCTTACTCTGTGGTATTAACAGGTACATCACCTCAAACACCTACAAGTTTCTGCAATTACAAGAGGAGATCTATAATTTAATTGAAGTCAGCAAACTTGATCTGAAGTAAGTTAGCAGAGAGAATGGTATGGGTAGGGGAGGAGTTGAATCCACAGTTCTAGAAGATGATGCTGAGGTTGTATTCGATCGGATCCGACAACACAAATGTTGAATCAGATAAAAATGAAACAGCACTGATCAATTGATCTGATGTCGTCAATTTTCATTCTGTCGAATACAAGTAAAAGCCACAAGGCAGCCAGATGAACCAAAAGTAAAATAGTAAACTCAAAAGACAAAAAAACACACAGGTATTTTAATAAGAGAAAAACATAAAAAATGCAAAGCTTTCAAGTCCTTCAAGATTCTTCCTCATTGTTATAGGTACAAACAAATTAATTGAAACTCCATTAAATGATGACAGCCTGCCAATGGAACGACATAAAAGTCACCTAAGAGTGAAACAGCTAAGCAATATAACTCTTAAAACAGTTCTGAGATGTTCTAAAAGAACTCTGAAATTCTAAGCAAATAAGCAACTCTGAAATATATATATAATAGCAAAATAATAATAAACCACACTAAAAGTCTTCAGAGTCTAAAGTGTGTGATATGATGTACATAAAATATATATTAAAACAATACAGTTGTAAATGTTACACATAATAATACATATAAATAGGTAAGCACAGCTGTATACTAAGATATATGATGTACATAAAATATATATTAAAACAATACAGTTGTAAATGTTACACATAATAATACATATAAATAGGTAAGCACAGCTGTATACAAAGATATAATCAACAAAGTCAAGTAAAGTATGATTGTTTTTCTTTTAATAGAGGTTTCACACTATTCAGAGGTATTGGGCCTTGGGGTTCTGTCTGCCCTAAACTAATTTATCTATTTATATTCCATGAGTTCGGTCTTAACAATATCACCATCTCTTTTATTAGAGTAAATGCTCTCTAAGTTTAAACGTGGTCTCTGCCACATTGTGTAATATGTTTAAACAGTGAGTTACTCTCGACTTGCCTGTGAATCTCAGACATATGTGATGCAATCCTGTCTTTCAATTTTTGATTTGTCTGGCATATATAAAAGTTGCATTTTTCACAATTGGGTAAATAGACAACATTTTCTGCTGTACAGCTAGCATAAACATTAAAAGTGAGCACATGGTGAGAAATGGGATATACAAAGTCTTTCTGAAGATTGATATATTTGCAAAACGTGCAGGTATAACAAGGAATGGTGAACTTTTCAGAGACATCAGGGTACATTTTTTACTAGAAAGCCTAAAATTCTTATAACTTTAGTGCTGTTTAAATTTCTTTTGTCTTGCACATAAAAATAGGTTTTTCACCAGTTAGCTTATTAATTTCATTATCTGATCATAGAATAGGCCAATTCTTCTGTATGATGGAGCCAATTTGAGGTGTACATGTGTTATATTTAGTAATATCATCTTGGAGACCTATCCTGGGGTTTACTAAAAGCTCCACTGACAGAACTATCATTTGCAAATAAGTATGGTTTTCCTGTCTTTTCTGTGTCTGATAGAACATAGCCCTTATTTTCTCAAAAAGCCAAATGCAGTGCTGCTATCAGTTGAGGCAGGAGACTCACGTAAACATAAAAGAGAGCAATCCAAATCCAAGTGTGTGACCCTCCAGTGGCAATGAAACGAAAAGCAGAGATTCAAAGGAACTTCAAATAAGATGCATTCATAAAAAATAATAAAGTTTATTCCAATGAGTGAGCGCTTTCGCCAAAGGCTTCTTCAGACTCTTAAAGAGTCTTATTTGAAGTTCCTTTGAATCTCTGCTTTTCGTTTCATTGCCACTGGAGGGTCACACACTTGGATTTGGATAGCCCTTATTTTCTTTTATAATCGTAGATTCATAGCCTTTCTCTGAAAAGTCATCGGCCATGCTCACTAATTATTGATTAAAGCCATCTGCAGTTGTATTTAGTCTGCTGGCCATTATAAAGTGACTTTTTACAAAGCCATTAAAAACATGTCTGGGGTACATGCTTGCACATTTTTCTTATGTATGGTAGTATCCAACCTATGATGGTTGTATAGTATATTCAAGTCCAAGAAGTTAATACTGGGCTGGAGAGTTTAAGCTTGAACTGTAGAAAGTGAGTGGTACTATGCAAATGTTCAGTAAATGTGTGTAATGTGTTAATATTCTCTGTCCAGATGAGAAAGATATCAACAAAATGTTTTGAGAAGTCCCCCATTGGAATTATATACAGTTAGTTCCTCCCATCATGATAAAACCAAGTTGGCATAACTGATGGCCACTGGAGTCTCCATGGCTACTCCTGATAACTGATGGCAGAATTCCTCATTAAACAAAAACACATTATTCGAGAGTACCACTTCTAACATTGATCATATTTCTATTTTAGTGCCAGCAAAGTCACTATGAGCAAAAAGATACTTTCTAACATACTGAAGACCAGTGCCATTAGGAATTACTGTGAATAAAGATTTCACATCTAACATAAGTAGTGTTAAATTATCAAAATCTCTATCTTGTATCCAGGCATGTAACACAGTTAAAAAAAAATCATTACTATTAATATAGCTCTGACTGAATACAAGTAGATTATGCAGCTCTTTTTCTAAGTATTTTGACGTGGTTCAGGGCTGTGGAGAGCACCTCTGCCTTACCAGGGATGCAGAGAGCACTCCAGCCTTACCAGGCTATACCTCATTCCACACCTTCCAACCCCAAAACGAGGTCAGAAAGACTAAGGGTGGTGGAGCCTTTATCTTCATTAAGGACAGGCACACCTCCAGACTGGTTTGCCAGCATGACGGACTGGAATTACTCCAGGTGCAACTGCCAGTTGGCAAGACGCCCATCCAAGTTATTACCAGCTATAGACCCCCTTCCATGACTCAGGACAACCACTTCTACCTGGACCTGCTTGACTCCATCAAGGTACCCCCTAACACCCTGATCTTTGGTGACTTCAACTACCCCACCATAGACTGAGTGAGTTATTCCTGGACTAATGCACTCACCCCACCGATTCCTTAACTTCCATCAGTTCTAGCACACTAGACCAGTTTGTTTCATCCCCCACAAGGGAATATAACATTCTAGACTTATCTCTCACCAGCATGGGTGACCGCTGCACCATTCCCATAGTGTATTCTCCCCTTGTGAGATCAGATCATCGGTCTGTCTCATTCGAAGTGTCTATCCCACCCAACCCCTCCTCCCCCCAGCCATAACCAGGCTAAAAAACTTCTCAGAAGCTGACTACAACTTCGTAATGGAGGGTATCACTATCTTCACACCACCAACCCCCTCAGAGGATGCAGACAAAAATGCTGAGCAGTATGCCAGTGCAGTATACAAGCACCTGTGCAATTGCATGGACTCAGCCATACCCAACAGAACTAAAACCTGTTCCTCAAAGAAACACAAACCTGTCTGGTGATTATCCTCTATCAACTGGCTTTACAACAAAAGGAAGAAACTGTTGTCCAAGGGTAAAAAGGAACAAATTCCAAACTGGAAAAGCTCCCTCCTCAGCAAGCAAATTAGATCACTAGTGAAAACCTCCAAAGCCAATTATGAATTGAAAGCGTCTATATTATCTTATTGAAGTTTCAGAATATCAAATCTGATATGGTCGACACCATATCATCGAATTCTGAAACATCGAAAGATAAGAAAAATGCCTAAAAACAAAAATAAATAAAAACTTACTTTTGCAGGCAGGGGGGCAAGCCCCCCTGCACACCCCCCACCCCCCTACTTAAATATACCAACTCCGAGACCGTACTACATTGAACTAAATGGAAGTCTCCCCTTATGGAGATTTCCGTTTAAACGTTCAATGTTTTTTGCTTTTGCTAATTTAGTGCCGACAATATCAGCTTCTATATTGTCGGCCTTTGACAATGTGAAGTAGACCCGAATTGAAACTAGCCTATGAAACGAAAGGAAACCACAAAGCCTTCTTCAGCTACATCAGGAACTTCCATAGCAAAGCCCAGGTTTGTTACGAAATAGTACTTAACGGTACCACTTACACTGATCCTGTTGACTTGGCCAGCCTGCTAGCTGATAGGTTTAACTCAAAGTTCACCTCCTACCCCCCAAAGGCCCATTCAGCATCCCCAGTACTTGTTTAGCACCTCACATCTCCGTAGATCTAGTGTTAAAGTCCCTATCCAGGGCAAAGAACACAGTTTCCATGGGGCCTGATAGTGTCCCAGACTTTATTCTGCACCATCTTCAGCAAGAAGTAGCTTCACCATTGAGCCACCCTATTCAACTACAGCCTAATTACAGGCTTCTTTCCAGCAGAGTTGAGAACTGCCATTGCCATCCCCTTGTACAAAGGTGGTGGCACTGCTGATCCGGGAAACTATCGCCCCATTAGCTTTACAAGTCTGATCTGTAAAGCCATGGAGCTTATTATTATGGATCTCCTAAACAAGGACATAGGCAATCTCCAAGCACTTGACCCCACCCAGTTTGGATTCATCAGGGGCCGATCTTGCCTGTTGACCCTGGTTGACTTTTTTGAGACTGTCACCAAGGCCCTGGATGAGGGAATGTCTATACATACAGCTTACCTTGACTTGGCCAAGGCCTTTGACACAATCCCCCACTCTGGCATCATTGAAAAGCTAACTCAACTTGGTGTAAATCCCTTTCTCAACAGATGGGTGTCCAACTGGCTCACCAATAGGACCCACAAGGTCTTAATAGGTGCCACCACCTCCGACAGCAGACCTGTCACTAGTGGTGTTCCCCAGGGATCTGTCCTAGGACCCCTGCTGTTTGGTATCTACTTCTCAGAGGTCCAGGCAGAAACAAAGGGCCTGTGGCTGACCAAATTTGCCGCTGACTGTAAGTTGGGTGGCATAATTGACTCCCCAAATAATGTTAGACTGCAAAAGGGTCTCATAGCAACAAATGACTGGTGCCAAAATCATAGCCTTAAGCAAAACGCAGAAAAAGTATTATCATACCATTCAGCTAAAACACGGCCCGTACTGATTATCTCATCAGCGGCAACCCCCTAAGCACACAACCTGTAGTGAGAGACCTGGGTACTCAGGTTGACAGCAGTCTCACATTCGACAATCATGTAGCGGCAGTGGTGAGAAAAACCTTTTACTTGGTTCATCTCATAAGTAAAGGGATTGCATCCAGAAAAAAAGGAGGGTTATTATCTCTCTCTACTCCTCCCTCATTAAGCCTATAATTGAGTATAACTCCCCATTTAGTATGTACCTCTCCAAACACCTGCACCAACTGGAAAGGCCACAGAAATACCTGACAGAGAATCCATGGCCTCAAATACGTGTCCTATGCGGACAGGCTGAAATCACTGTCACTCTACTCGGTATCGTACAGATTGCTCAGAGTTGATCTGTGTCTTGCCTACAAGACAGTATCTGACCCTGCCCTACTAGAGATGCTCCATATCCATAAGTCTAACTCCTTGTGCATTACCCGCTCGAAAGGCCTAAATCTAATATGCGACATCAACAAACCTGTTGGAGAGACATGTTTGTCTCCCAGAGTTTGCCCTGTCTTTAGAATAGACTTCCCATACATGTCAGAGTTACCTTGCTGACCCACTTCAGGGGGTGACAGGTGCTGAGGTTTTTGGTCTTTTTTGGGGATGAACTCTTGGCTAGGCTTGTAAGGGCCCCAGGGCCATTACCCTACTAGCCTCCTATGATCCTATGAGAGGGCTTTAGTGATTCATCTACTCCCAGACACAATCCATCTTGTGGGAGAATGGTTACATTTTTATGGATTTTTGGTAGACCATATATTAATGGAATGACTGGATTATCTAGATAAAGATAGATGTCATGTTGTCTTTATCTCTCCTTCTTTCTTTCTGTTTGGGTTCAGAGCCGAACTCTGCTCCGACGCGGCCACATACTATGGCGAGAATAGTCTTTACTGGCTCGAGACTAACCCCTATCCCAA
Source organism: Protopterus annectens (assembly GCF_019279795.1). Lineage (NCBI taxonomy): Eukaryota > Metazoa > Chordata > Ceratodontiformes > Protopteridae > Protopterus > Protopterus annectens. The sequence continues at coordinate 359,931,240 of NC_056745.1, forward strand.
CATGCCTAGCAGTAGCTATCCAGATCTCGTTTGCTGCTTGCAGCGTCGAGATTGTCTTCTGCTAGCTCAGGCAAAGTAGTTTTTCCTTGTGCTAAATTTTGAATATTGTGAGAGTTTTCTGATAGGTTAGACTAACACTACCAGTATACAAAAAACTTTCTTATATTCTACTACCCCCCTTCCAACCTTCGGCTGTTTGTTATTGCTTTTGTTGTGGCCGTCGTTTCCGTGGGCCTACCTTACCTTTGTGATCCCTGTCAGCAGCTCATTTAAATTAGAGGGCTTTCCCCTTTTTCTGTCCCTCCTTTCTACTTTCAGGAGAAGCCGTCTTAGTTGGAGTCTCTTCTTTCCCTAGGGGAAGTAGCCGTTTAACTTAGAGGCTACCTCCTCTTTCCTTCTCTTGTGTTAAAAAAAAAAAAAAAAAATTGTGTTTTTTTTTTTTGTCAGTTAGGTGTATTACTGCAATTTTTTTTTTTTGCTAACTTGTGTTACCTTTCTTGCTGTTTCAGGTACTTTACTATGTCCAAGAATCCAAAACCATCAGGGTTTAAAAAAATCCGACTCGTTGTCAAAAAATGTCCCTTACGGACGGGCGCACGAGTTGCGTTTACTGTTTAGGGGCTGTTCACCTGCAGGACTCGTGTTCCATTTGTTATGGCTTTAGCGCACGAGTCCTGCATGAGAGACGAAACAAGCTTATTCTAAGAGGTTTATTAAAAACCCCTTTTGAAGCTGCATTTGGAGAAACTCAGTCTCCAAAAAACAAGACAATAATCCTGCATCTTCGTCGGCTCCGTCCTCAATGCCGACCAAATCTAAAGACAAGTCTTCCAAGCCTTCGGAGTGGACAGTTGGCTCCGATAAGACTCTCTCCGGCAGCAGCATCAGCAGTCTCGGAGCTGTCCTGGACTCATAAAAGATATAGGCCCCCCTCCTTGGAGCCGGTAAGATCTGTTCCACAGTCTCCCATTTTACAATCTGTGGCAGGTAGTCACCGGTCTTCTGCACACTCCTCTCGGTCATACAGGAGCCTTTCAGATGATGACGTGGAGAGGGTGGTGAAGAGGCTGCTCAAGACACCGGTATTTGCTAAATTGTTGTCGAGCCCAGCCCAGAAGGAAGTGGTACCGTCTGCCCAACCATTTTTTTTCATAGATTCCTCCTCCAACTGCATCCAGTTCGGAGCCAGAGTGCATGGAAGTCGCGGTGGTGGAACTGTCTGTTCCGACATCCCTAGGTTTATTGGTTCTGACCACCGTTCCAATCTCCTCAATACCTCGGTCTGTCAAGAGATCTGGGGTCAATGCTCTCTCGTCAGCTCCGAGGGGTGGAGTGGCATTGGACCCTTGTCCGACCCCCCCCTCTCCCTCTTGGTGCTTCGGCGCAGGTGAGCTCTGCTCCTACGTCAGCCTCGGAGCCATCGCCTTCGGTTTGGTGGAGGTCTCCAGGTTCTTCGGAGCCAGAGTCTCTGTCTGTCTGTGACCCTGTTGCCTTTGAGGTGATGAGGGTGCTGTCTGCTGAGACCGCTCCACCCTCTGCTCCATTGGCTCCTTCCCCTTCTGTACCAGTGTCTGCCTCTGAACCTCCCCTCAACCCCAAGCATAGGGAAACTATGTCGCAGGATGCCCCATTGGGTGACCCCCACCTCTTCCGAAACCTCCCCTAAGCATGTCTCAGAGGAGGTTCCTCGGAAGAGAAAATGCAAAAGGAAGCATTTGGACTCCTCTAAGTCAGTCACCTCAGACACAGACTTGGAGGAGTCAGAAGGGTCCTCATGGTCTCCCTCTGAGGATGTCTCTTTTTCAGACATCCTGGAAATCCTTAGAGGGGTAACTGGAAGTCCCTTGCCCCTTCTGAAGACGAGTCGTGTACCTGGATGCTTTTGGTTCCCGACCCTCCACCTCTTGGGTGTCTCTGCCTTTTGACCCACTTTTAGCTATAGTGAATCAAAAGGTGTGGAGCTCTCCAGAAACCATGGAACCAGTTCCGCGGAGGCCCAATAAATTTATAACTGCCCCTGAAGACAAACCATTTCTTTCAAAAGGAGTGCCTGTTGATGCTATGGTGGTGGCAGCAGCCACCGAGAAGGTCTAGCAGAAACTTCCTCTTCTGTCCATCTGCCTAACAAGGAGTCCTGGATGATGGACAGGTATGGGAAGCGTATGTTTTTGTCAGCAGCCTTTACACTCAGGTCGCTGAACTACTTATCACACTTTACAAGACTTCAGAGGGTTCTCCTCAAGGAGTTAGGAGATGCCCTTCAGGACCCTACAGCTGAGGGAGCAGCGATCAAGATGGATAACCAGCTTGCGAACTTGACCTCAGTCGTTAACACCTCTATGCGCCTGATTTGCTCTGCAGAGAAGCTCCTGGATGCGCCTATGTCAATTTGCGGAGCCCTTCAAGTCCTCCTTTACAAACGCCCCCTTTGATGGCTTTTCTTTGTTCGGTCCTCAAGTAAAAGAGACTCTTACCAGGTGTGAACAAGATGGCAAAACACTCTGTTCCATGGGAGTATGTTTTTCCACTCCCGTGAGACCTTACCCCAAAGGTCAGAAGAGTGGTAAGATGTGGTTCTGGAAATCCCAGGCAGCTTCACCTGACACAAGTGGAGAAAATTCCCACCAGGGGCAGAGGAGGAAGTAATAATGGGAGATGCCGGTCTTGTGGCAGGGGGGTTCGCTGCAGTGCGACAGGGATACTTTCTCTGCTAGGCCCTTCCAGCACCCCTGATGGGTTGCCTGGCTGTCCACCTCTGGAGGCAGTCAGGGGCAGAAGATCATTGTACCCAAAAGCTTGGCATACGATAGCAGAAGATGCATGGGTACGGTCCATAATATCCAAGGGTTACAGAATTCCCTTTTCCCAGACACCCTCCAAAAGAGCACAACGATCGATCCCAGATGTTCCACCCAGTCTTCGGGATCAGGTAAACCTAGAAGTACGAAGGTTGCTACAAAAAAGAGCCATCCAGGAAGTCCTCACAGACCAAATCGAATCATGTACTTACCGTTCTTTTTAGTTCCAAAAAAGACAGGGGATTGGAGGCTCATACTGGATCTTAGCAGACTAAACAAATCAGTCAGGAAAGCGAAGTTCCGGATGTTGACACTGCAATCCATTCTCCCCTTTTTGGGTCAGGACAATTGGATGTGCTTTATTGATCTCCAGGATGCGTACTACCATATAAAAATGGGCAGGTGATCCAGGAGATATCTATGCTTCCAGCTGGGAGCCAGTCATTATCAGTTCAGAGCTCTGCTCTTTAGTCTTACCACAGCCCCCGGGGTGTTCACCAAATGCATGGCAGTAGTTATGGTTCACCTGAGGCATCCAGGATTCCAGGTGTTTCCATATCTAGACTGGCTCCTTAGTGCCACCACTGAGCATCACCTGATAAAAGCACGAGACCACACATTTCACATTTGTACACAGGTAGGCATCACCATAAATTACGAAAAATCTGCCTTGTTGCCTTGTCAGTGTATTACATTTATAGGGGGAGAATTAAATACAAGAGACATGATAGCGAGACTTCCTCAAGAAAGGGTCTCTACCATTCGTCAACAAGTCTAAGTACTCATGACAAAAAAGAGAAGGTCTTGGGTTCTGTGGTGGCAGCAATTACTCTGGTCCCTATGGCGTGCTTCCGTATGAGAATTCTGCAGTGGCTCCTTTTCCACTCACTGGTCATTCCAGGATCTGCCAGTGTCACACCTGATTTCAATAACAGAGTCCTGCAGGAGGGATCTGCAGTGGCGACTCTACTCCCCCCCCCCCCCAGGTCACCCTAGGCAGACTGTTCCTGACCCCCCAGCTGGTTGCCACAGTGACCACTGACACTTCCCAGATGGGGTGGGGGGGGGGGGCATTATCTGGGACAGACTGTTCAAGGGACTTGGCAACCACATGAGTACCATTTGCACATCAGTGTCCTGGAGGTGAAGGGTGGTGCTCTTGGTGTAGCAAGCACTTCAAAGCTCTCTTCCTCCAGGGACTGTAGCAATACAGACGGACAATATGTCAGTTGTGTGGTATATCAACAAACAGGGCGGAACCAGGTCTTATCCCTTGTGTCGGGAGGCTCTACGAGTATGGCAATGGGTGATGTCTTCCCAATGTTTTCTGATCGCAACGTACATCCTGGGGAAATCAAACGTGATAGCGGACAAGCTCAGCAAGGCATTACTTATGCCTCATGAGTGGTCCATGAAACAGGAAATTGCCGATCTGATTTTTTGCAGATGGGGCCAGCCATGCTGCGATCTCTTTGCCACTCCCCTAAACAACAAATGCAGCAGCTACTTTGCCCTAGTCCCACCACCGGGACAGTCACCCAGGGATGCACTTTTTCACAATTTTCCCCTGGGACTGCTTTATGCCTTTGCCCCATTTCCTCTAATTCCCAAAGTTCTTCAGAAAGCAAAATTGTTTGGATGCAAATTGATCCTTATTGCCCTTACTGGACTCTTCAGATATGGTTTCCGTTGCTTTGGTATCACCTGCAAGAGGAGCCTTGGATTCTGGACCCAGTTCCAGAACTCCTGACACATCAGTCAGGTATCCCCCACCCCTCCATACAAACTCTCAAGCTGACAGCTTGGTTTCTCCACTTCCAGTCCTAGCCAGGCTTTCAGAAATCTCCCCTGCGGTCCGTCAACACATTTTGGTTTCTTCTCACAAACCCACTACCAGGAAACTTTATGCTAGTAAATGGAAGAGGTTCTGTTATTGGGCAAAAAAAGAATGAGATTGATCCCTTTATTGCACCTATTTCAAAGATTCTTGAATTTTTGGCTGAAACCTTTGAATGAGGAGCAGCTGCAGCTACGATTTGGGTGCAACTGGCTGCCATTTCCAATTTTCATGTAGGACATTTAGGTTCTAATGTCATGTCACACAAACTTTGCAAGGCCTTCTTACGAGGTACTGCCCTATTAAGACCCCCAGTAAGAGAACCTCCCCCTTCGTGGGATTTAAATTGTTTTAATAGCTCTAATTCTTCCCCCCTTTGAGCCAGCTTCCTCTTGTCCTCTAAAGTTTGTCGTGGACAACCCTTTTCTTTATTGCCATTACATCAGGCAGGCGGGTTTCAGAGTTACAGGCACTTTTCATTCACCCTCCTTATTTAGTTTTCCACAAAGAAAGAGTCTCTCTCAGAACTAATCCATCCTTTTTGCCAAAAGTATGTTCAGAGTACAATTTGAATCAGTCCATTGAACTTCCAGTTTTCTTCCCCAATTATGGCAACAAGGCAGAGTATAAGCTCCATCAATTGGATATTCATAGGCAGCTTCAGTTTTATTTACATAGAACCAAGGACATTAGAAAATCAGACCAATTATTTATATCCTTTTCAGAGAAGAAGCAAGGTTCTCAGGTTTCAAAAGTAACCTTGTCAAAGTGGCTTGCAAACACCATCACGTATATTTGAGTCACGAAACATGAAAATCCCAGGAAAGATTAGAGGACACTTGATTAGGTCTTTGGCTACCTCTCTCGCTTTTCAAGCTAGACTACCTGTAGATTCTATCAGAGTGGCAGCAACATGGGCTAACCCCCATACCTTCATTAATCATTACAAAGTAGACGTGGCCTCCCGGAACAGGGCATACTTTGATTCTATGTTCCTGAAGAGTTTTTTCCAGTGAGCCACCCAGGATTTAGGTGCTGGGGATGCTGTCCCAAACAGAAAGAAGGAAGGCGAGATAGAGACAATATAACCTAAAGAAGGTATGATCTGAAATAGTTAACTTCATTTTATCTTCAACCTGTGGATATTCGGATCCATATCCGATACGAGCCAGCAATTTTACAAGCATCTGCTCCAAGCTCCTCCCCCTTACCCATAATGCACCACCATCTACTGCCTTCCTTCAGATCTCGTTTGCCGCTTCCTGCATCAGCATCGTGATCTCTGCAGCTCTGAGCTTTCAGTGGTACTGTAAGTGCTTTTTGGGGTTGTTCTAGTGAGTTTTCACAGAGTTAGTTTCCCTTTTCCTCCCCCTACACTAGTTCGTCAGTTTTCAAAAAAAAAAAAAAAAAGTGAGGTAGTTTTGTGTAGCTCCTTCCCTTCCTTAGTGTGTGTGTGGTCAGGCTAGTTTGTTTTTGGTGACTAGGTCTGATTTTTTTCGCTTTGTTGGTATGTCTGATCAGCTTAAGCCCACCATTAAAAAAATGCACAGAGTGTGGCCATAAGCTTTCACCAGCGGATGGCCACACACTGTGTGTTGTTTGCTTGGGCGTTTCACATTGGTCCGTCCAATGCAGCATTTGTGCAGGGTTCAATCCTAGGGCCCTTAGAGACAGAAAGGCCAAACTTGTGGTGAAAGGCCTGCTTCCAGCGTCGACCTTAGATTCATCAATGGTCACGGCCTCTGCTTCTTCTACTGCAACTCTCGCCCAATCCCCCCTCAAGCTGGGACTCGCCCTCTTGCTAGACCTGCTGAAGGGGATGGTATCAAAGGGAGAGACAAAGACAAAAAGGACAGACACAAGGATTCAGAGAGGGAGAGACAAGGAGAAGAAAGGGGATAGGCCCCGTAAGGGTTCTCCTGATCGGGAGACCTTCCCTAGCCTGCCTTCTAAAGTTTCGAGACCTGTTACTCCTTGGATCCAGTCCCCCAGATTTTCCCCAGAGCCTACGGAGCTGAGACCTTCTTCAGATACTCCCAGCGACCAGCCAGATCCGAGTCAGTCGCTTCTTCTCTTTCGACTTTGAGTCTTTCAGAAATGGACATGGACAGGATGATGAGGAGATTAATTCAGACCCAAATCCAGATGGGAGTCTTGCCAGGCCCCTCTCCCTTTGGAGGTGGGACCTCTATGCCTTTCTTCCACCCAATTTCTCCTTCCCCAATCCGGCCTTCGGTTTCGGGGTACATGGATCCGAGGATCTTCGGAGCTGGGGATTCGGTGTCGATGGTTCCACCAACCTCAACTCCGGTGATTTACCTTGAGTACCTCAGATCCAAATAGCTTGGATTGGAGATCCCTCGGAGCTCTGGCTACCCTAGCCTTGGCCCCGATCCTCACGACAGACCCAGGGAGAGCTTCTTCCTTGTTTGGCTCTAAAGAGATAAGCTCTCCCTTAGCGTTCGACATGGTGGAGAGGGTTCTCTCCAAAGGATAGAGACCCCAGCCTATTCTCTTAGATTCCACCAAGACTCCCTCGGACTCGGTTGCGACTCCCTTCATCTTTTCTCAGGGACAGCCTGCGCTAGAGGAGCCCCATGCAGTTCCCCCTGGAGAAACTCCCCACTGCTAGCGAGCCCACTTCAGAGAGTCTCACTGAGGAGGGGCATCGTAAGCACACGTGCAAAGGGAGGCACCTGGACTCCCCTGAGTCCCTTACCGAAGACACTGATTTGGATGAAGGCGAAGGTTCCCCCAGGTCAATCATCCGCCAGAGGGGAGGTTGGTCAGCCCCAAAACCTTCTACGGATGAATCAGTGTTCCTGGAGGCTTTTGGCATGGGTCCATGTACTTCCTGGGTTTTCCCGCTGCCAGATCCTTTAGTGGATCTTATCACCATGTGGGCATGGAAGGAGCCTGACACCGTAGAGCCGATAGCAAAGCACCCTCTGACAGACCTGCATGGTATAAAGGATCCCTTGTGGACGCTATGGTGGTTGCAGCAGCAACCAAGAGGGAACTGGCTCAAGATAGTTCCTCGGTCCATCCTCTGGATAAGGAATCCAGGACTGTGGATTGATTTGGGAAGCTTGTGTATTCTTCAGCCTACTTACCACACGTCATATGACTGCAGCGAGACCTAGTCAGAGTTAGCTGGGTCGCTCCCAGAGTCTTTGTCGCAGGAGGACAAGTGTCTGTTCTCCGTGAAGATGTCTACTCTGAAATCAGTGTTGAACACGTCCATGTGCCTTCTTTCTCATGCTATGGAAGGAGCAGCTGGGACTGGCGTTGCTATGAGGCGACATGCTTGGCTCAAGCTGTCAGTTTGCTGACCCCTTCAAGGCGTCTTTTACAAATGCTCCCTTCAATGGTTCTTCTCTATTTGGGAAAACCATCCGTTACACCTTTGTCCAGAGTGAGAAAGACGGGGAGACCTTGTCTGCCATCGGAATCTGCTTCTCTAACCCTCAAAGATCCTTTTCCTGGAATCAGATAGAGCAAAAGAAGATGTGGTTCCGGAAATCTCAGTTTTCCCGGGACTCTCCGGACAATAAGTCCCCTAGAGGCAGAGGGGGACATTACAAATGCTGGCCCAGAGGCAGAGGGGGTCCGAGGAACTTTGGGTCTAGGGAGCCCTTCTCGGACAGGCCTGCGCAGCAGCCCTGAGGGGTTGCCCGACTATCCTACTCTGGACGCAGTCAGGGGAAGATTATCATTGCACCTGACGGCATGAGAACCCATAACTGCAGATTGTTGGGTGCTTCAAATAATATCCAGCGGCTACACCATCCTGTTTGTTGCCCCTCCAATCTGACCAAAGTGCCTCCAAGATGTCCCACACGCTCAAAGGGAGACGGCAGCGCTAGAAGTTTCCAAGCTGCTTCAAGAACGAACCATCGTACCCCCCCCCCCCATCAGTCCTGGTCAGGCGTTTACTCCAGGTTCTTTTTAGTGCCAAAACAGATGGGGGACCTCAAACCCATTTTGGACCTGTCAACCTTAAACCTGGCTTTTGCCAAACAGAAATTCCAGATGGTCATCCTGCAGTCCATTCTACCTTATCTTTGAGAATATGACTGGATGTGCTCAATAGATCTCCAGGACGCTTACTACCATATCAAGATACACAGAAGCTCCAGGAGATTCCTTCGCTTCCGGCTAGGAGCCAGTCATTTCCATTTCCGAGCCCTACCGTTCGGTCTCACCACAGCCCCCAGGGTGTTCACCAAGATAATGGCAATAGTAGCGGCTCACCTGAGGCTTCAGGGGATTCAGCTATTCCCTTACCTAGACGATTGGCTCCTTGCTGCTTCCACCAAGCGTCGTCTTTGCCAAGCCAGAGACGACTTCTTACATCTTGCAGCCTTATTAGGGTTTACGGTCAACGTTCCCAAGTCACTCTTGAAACCTGTACAGATCTTGGACTTTATTGAGGCACGCCTGGACACCCTTCAATTGAAAGTCTTCCTAACTCAAGACAGAGTCCAGAGTCTAAGGGCCCATGTATCACTGATTCTTGGCCCCAGGTTGCCGAAGGCGGCAGATGTTCTCAGAGCCTTAGGCTGTATGGCTCATGCAATTTCTATCCTCCCCTGCGCACGTCTTTACATGCATGTTTTACAATGGACTCTAGCCGTTGCAGTGGTCTTGGCTGGATCTCCCCATGGAATACCCAATTCATATCAGCAAAGCCTGCAGGGTGTCACTTCTCTGGTGGATCCATTCTCTGGAGATTGTAGCGGGATGCCCCTTTGTTCCATCCTTTGCCCAAGCCACAGTGACCATGGACGCCTCCCAGCTAGGGTGGGGGGGGGGGCATTGTCTGGGGAGGATGGTCCAAGGCATGTGGTAGACTGCACATCAATGTACTGGAGATGAGAGCAGTGCTTTTAAGATTGCAGGCCTTCCATACTGTTCTTTCTCTGGGAACTATTGCAATTCAATCAGACAACATGTCTCTTGTCTGGTACATCAACAAACAGGGAGGAACCAGATCTTACCCTCTGTGATGCGAGGCCATGAGAGTTTGGGAGTGGGCGATCTCCACCAGTCGGTTTCTGATCGCAGCACACATCCCGGGACACTCCAACATTTTAGTGGACAAATTGAGTTGGGCTATTATGATGCCATACGAGTGGTCTCTGATGCAGTCTGTAGCGGAGGAGATCTTCCTTGTGTGGTGTCCGCCTTGCTGTGATCTCTTCACATCTCCTTCCAATGCGAAGTGCAGCGAGTTCTTCACTCTGAGCCCCTCACCAGGGGAACCCCCAGAGATGCACTAGTCCATGCTTGGCCTCCTGGGCTTCTGTGTGCTTAACCCCCGTTAACACTCATTCCCAAGTTTCTTCAGAAGGCTTGCTGACTGGGGGCGTGGCCAAGGATGAACACAGGATAGCAGCAGATTTCTTCAGCTCCACCAATTTCATTACACTGACAGGAACTAATTACTTAAAAAATTAATTTTTGAAGTAATTTTCTTTCTAAATATGTTTGTTCTATATAGTTCTTGAACTATATCTAAAAAAGAAAGGAAATCTTAACAATATTCCTGTCAGAAATCACTTTGGAAATTTTCCTGTCAGTTTATCAGTCTGAAATGAGTTCCAGTAAGACAAATTCTCAAGACTCGAGCATCAAGAAAGAACTTCAGTCTCTGATAATTATAATCCAGCAACTTACTGCTAAGATGGATAAAATGGATACTAAAATAGACACCTTCATAGAAAAAACTACAAAACAAATAGACTTGTTACATATAGACCTGCAACAACAGAAGGTCCAGATGACAGGCATAGAAGAAGCTGTGAATGACATGGAAAATAGAATACAAGAAGAGGAAATCAACATTGAGTTTCTGCTGAAACAAAATACACATTTACAAACAAAGCTGGATGACCTGGAAAATAGATCTAGGCGCAATAACATTAGGATTTTTGGACTGCCAGAAAATATTGAAGGTAACCATATTACTTATTTTTTAACAACATGGCTCCCTAAAACTTTAGACTTACCAGAAGCATTCTCTTTTGGTATCGAAAGAGCACATGGATCTATAGCTAATACTAACTCTAACAAAAAATATCCTAGATCAGTTATAGTTAGATTTTATCATCTTTTGATAAAGAGATTGTTCTTAAATCTGCTTGGGCTAAAGCTCCTGTTAAGATTAATGAGACAACTGTGCGTTTTGACAATGACTATTCTTCCATGGTAATAGCTAAAAGAAAAGTTTTTCTGCCACTAATAAGGGAGCTTAAAAAGCACAGTTTAAAACATACCTTCTGTTTCCTGCCAAGCTTAAAATCTTCCTTCCTGATGGTCCTAAAATTTTCGATGACTTAGACTCTGCTTTACTGTTTATCAAAAAATAAGATTTTGGATAAAATAGAAGAAATGGAATGGGCTAGTCCTTCATTAAAGAGACTGGCAACTGAAACTTCGTGGAAGACTTCAGAGAAGAAGAAGAGACTAAAAAACAAATGATTTGTTCTAGGTTTTTTTTCTCTCATCATTTTATTTCATTATTAATCTTTTTAAATATAGTTCCTGCATTTCCAAGAAGCAACAAATATTTTGAAAAAGATTTAATCAAAGTTATTCTCTGTGTGCAAAGAAATGTTTTGTTTCATAACTAGTCAAAATATCTGGAGATTTAATGGCAAGTTGTGATTCAACTTGTTTCTCTTTCTGAAAAGGAGAAGTAAGGTTAGTAATTTGATACATTTTTTTCTTTATCTTTCTATTTTTTCTTCTCCTTTTCTTCTTTTCTTTGTTTAAACAATGACATTCTATTTAGATTATGTAGTGGGTGAAGGGTGGGGGAAGGCAGGGAGAAGAGTAATGAAAATATGATTAATAGAATAATAACATATTTATTCCTTGTAAAAAGTTTATATGTTCTTCAAATGCTATTCCTAATTATACTTTCTTGATTACACTGCTTATGCTTGTTTGTAAATAATCTGTCATGCTTTAACTAATAATAATTAGAACTAAATAATAGTAAATAATATGTTTTATTTTTAACTCTATTAATATAAACAGTAAGTAATATTTCATTGTATATACTTCTTATAGCTTTCTCTTAAATTTTTTTTATTTCTGCCTTACACCCTTTTACTTTCTACTCTCTTTTTCTTTTCTTTATTAATATATAGAAATGCTTTTGATCATATAGACACAGTAAATAATAAGATTTGCATAAAAATTGAGTTGGGACAAAAATATTGAGTTTTATTACTTATTAATAATTTTGGGCTTAATTTCACTTACATAGAGGCTGCAATAACCTGTAAAATACATTGTGAAGGTATTGTCATGTTTAGATGCATTTACACTGCTAAATGAATGTTTGTCACTAGTTTTTAATAAGTTTCCCGCCAAAATGTTAAGAGAGACAATCTGGGATGTGGGCTGTCTCATGCACAGTGTCCATGAGCTACTTCAAAAGCTTCAACTCTCAGAATTCTCACAGAGAAGCTGAAAGCAGCTAGTCTCACCTTTGACCTAGATATCACACTGACACATCACAGATTCAGCAATGACACTCTACCAGGAAATAGAAATGATACAAATGCGACTATGTGAAGGAAAATGAACTCTTTAACATCTAAATGTGAGTTATTTTATATAATTACTTAAATATCTATGTTATAATTCATAAAATATGTCAGTTATAATGAGTTTAAATGATACAGTTTCTTGTAGTAAGTAAATGTCTTATTTTAGAAGGCATAGAAAATGAAACATTTATTCAAGTGTTTTTGAAAATCTACTTAACAGCAGCTTAATAATCTGTGTTAAAAACTTATGTTCCAAACATATACATTACTATAACTCATTTAATTCATCTGATTGACGAGCATAAATAATTTTATAACTCTATACTGGAAGAAATTGTCATGTGATATATTTTAAAGCAGTAGTATAGCATGGTTGTAAAATCTGGTTACTAAAATGTGTTTGCTTTGCATTATTTTGTATAAAGCAGACAGATTTATTGTAGGTACAGCAAGTAAGATAGTGCTCAGTAAGGACATAACTCAGTGAGATCATATATATATATATGTGTGTGTGTGTGTGTGTGTGTGTGTGTGTGTGTGTATACATATGTATATATATATATATATATATATATATATATATATATATATATGTGTGTGTGTGTGTATGTATTATATATATATATATATATATATATATATATATATATATATGTGTGTGTTTCTGAGAATCTGCATAACTATGCAGTATGATTTATAACAATTTCTATGAATATAATACTTTATTCTATTGACAATAATGAGTTTGAGTAAATGCTCATATACAAGCAATTCAAGGTTTTTTTGGAAGCTGTTAATTGCATTTACATGACAGAAAATAGATGCATCTTAATATATGTAATGTCTGAATCATATTAGCCAAAGTTTTTGATTTAAATGAATGTTAGAACCTATTTTTCTCTCCTCTTGATTTCTAACATCAACATTATTTGAATGCTATTTGAATACAAGTGTTTTATATTACATGGATGTATATAGTAGTATGAACAGTTTAAAAAAAAAAAAAAAAAAGGTTTATTTTAGTTTATATGATGCTGTTTTACCAAATGTGTAGTCTTGTCTTGCTAGATAATTGAACTGAAAACTGTTAACCTCAGTTAAATATAACTAGTATTAAATTGATAAGGTGGTAGCTGAGGTACTGCTGCTTAGGGTAGGGGGTTAAGTGGTAAATACTACTCTAAGTTGGAGTTTATAACTCCAGGCTGGATGCAAGGTTTAATCCTTACATTATTTTCACTTGTTCATTGTTATTTGTATATAGTTTTGACATCCACAATATATTTTGTACATTCATTGTCACTACAAACAAAATTGAATCCTATACGAAATCCCATAAGAGATTCAATAAATACAGCTATATTTAAAGGTACACCTAAAGGAAAAGATGTAATATTACTTATCTTGTTATTTGTTATTTTGATCATAAGATTCTTAAGTTTTAAAAATGCCAAATGACATCTTTAAAAGGAATTTCTTTAAACATTAATGGATTGAATAATCCATGTAAAAGGGCAAGCCTAATAAAATACATTAATTTACATAAGGCCAACTTAGTCTTCCTGCAAGAAACCCATCTCTTGAAAAAAGATATTGATAAACTAGCCACAAACAAATATACAGTATTGGTTAGTTCAGAGCACACTCAGAAAAAAAGAGGAGTGGCTATTTTATGGAATAAAAGTATTCCCATTCCTAAAACCATTAAGTCTTATCAGGATGACAAAGGAATGTTTTATATGGTTACAATACAAATTAATGGGAAGACTTACACTTTAATTAATGTATATTGGATACCTGGAATTGGTATTAATACAGTGAAACATCATCTTGATAAGATCATATAATTCTCTATAGGAGATATTATTTTAGCTGGTGACTTTAATTGTATACTACATGAAAGTGATACTACCACTATAGGAAAAGAAGAATTACATCTAATGCAAAACATTTAAATGATTTTGCTAATTCTTATCATTTGAATGATATTAATAATCAGATAGATTCAAAGTCATTACCATACACCTTTTTTCTAACCGATACAAAACTTATTCAAAATAGATAGGGTCTTTATTTCTAACCAGATGGTAACAGATTTAATTAATTCTAAAATCATTTCATGTCCTATATCTGATCATAATTCAATTGTTTTTGAATTCATGATAAAAATACTCATAATGTTCAGATCAAAAGGATACCAGCATACTTAACTCAACTAAAAGACTATAAAGAATATATACTTTCAGAAGTAAAACATTTTTAGACATAAATAATACTCCTGAAGTCTCCATTGTTTATGTTTGGGATGCCTTAAAATCATATCTATATGGACAAAGTATCAGATGGTATAATAATAAAAGGAAATCTTGGGAAAAGAATTGTTAGATATTCAAAGTAAATTAGACTCTTATAAACATAATAATAAAGAAAATATTATGGACAAGAAAGTTATTGAAGAAATAAACAAACTAAATGAGAAATACAAAGAAATTTTAACTCATAAAGTTAAAATAACTTTAGAGAATACAAGTTTTTGTCTTATTCAATAAGCCCCAAATACTTACATAGACTTAAAAATAAAACAAAAGGTTGAATAAACAAAACCATATCAAAGAAATCTTTTCTCTAAGGAAAAAGAAGAATGTTTCTAGTATACCAGAAATACTAGATGAATTTAGAAATCACTTTCACAAAATTAACCATAATAACGTTAACATGGAACCTAAAGATAAAATAAAGGAGTTTATAACCACAAACATGAATAAAAAGCTTAATAAACAACAGATTAAACTATTGGACAAGAGTATTTCATATACAGAAGTTATTACACAAATAAATAAGCTTAAAATCAAACAAAGCACCGGGTAATGATGGTATTATACCAGAGATATATAAAATCCTTTCTAAAAGTACATATTCATTAATACATAAGGTTTTTATTTTGGCCCAATCTGAGTTAATAACCCCCCATCTTGGCAATATACATTTATTTTGCCAATTTTGAAACCTAATAAAGATCCAACTAGATGTTCTTCATATCAGCCCATCTCATTACTTAATGTTGATTATAAAATGTTTGAGTATCTTTGCTGATAGATTGAAGACAATCATTCCCGGCATTATAGATATAGATCAGACAGGCTTCATTGTAAATAGGAATACTTTTGATAATATAAGAAGAACTTTAACATTAATAGATTTTGCACATAGGAAAAAGAAAGATTTAACACTTATTAGTCTTGATATAAGTTCAGCATTTGATTCAGTAAGTTGGGACTATCTGTTTACCTTAATGAAGTGCACAAACTTCTCAGATGCATTTGTAAATCTAATTGAGCATTTATACAAAGGAACGTTGGCTTATATTAAGGTAGGAACATATGTTTCACAAAAAATACCCATTCTTAAAGGTACAAAACAAGGATGTCCACTTTCTCCACTATTATTCACTTTAGTAATGGAGCCTTGGGCTAATTTGATCAGAAACAGTACTGACATAGAGGGTTTTGAAATAGATGAAAATACAACATCCAAAATTCAACTTTTTGCAGATGATGTTCTAATTACATCAGCAGGATCTAATTCTTCTATGCAGTCTCTATTTGATAAAATGATGAATTTTAAAAGTATTTCTGGTTTAATATTCAATGAAGAAAAAACTAAAATACTACCTATATATACACGAAAAGATATTCTCATTAGTGGTTTTACTAAATATGTACCCAATTCAGGTCAGATAACTTATTTAGGTATAATTCTATCTAAAGATATTAAATCTATTATATATAATAATTATAATACCTGTTTTCTTAATATACAAAATCTTTTTAATACCTGGAATAATATGTTTTTTACTATGGAGGAGAGACTTACAATTATTAAAATGATAATATTCCCCAAGATTTTATACTTAATACAATCAATAATACTTCCACCTACAAAAATAATTATCAAGAAACTGAATACACTAATGTTAAATTTCCTATGGGCACCTAATAGACCTAGGATTGCATTAAAGAAACTTACTAATAGTTGGTCTCAAGGGGGTATTTCTTTTCCAGACTTTAATTTATATACTATCTCTTCTATTGTAAAAGTTATTACTTTATTAATAGATCAGTCATATGTCACAAAATGGAAAGATTATTGGGAGCTAATTAGTATGCACTTCATGAAAATCTCCTTAACACATAAAAATATGATTGTAAATAACTCCATGTTATGGTTACTAAAGGAATTTTGTACTTCACCTATTATACCTAAACATATGGTTTGTTACCCATTAAATATTATTATTAGTTATCGTAACTTTATATTCATGCACCCTAAGTATAGGGAATGGAATTTTATTGTATTCCCTATAATGTATACTCAGGGTATGCTTTTGTCATCTACTTCTGAAGGAACTCATTTAACTATAGATAATGATCTAAAGTACTGGTATCAGTTGATATCTGATAATAAAGTTAAAATCTAGATTTCTTAAAACAAGAATTTGATCTAAGAGAAACTTGCTGGTTAGAGGTTCAGACCTTTAGACAACATCTCATTAATAAAATAGATCTAATGTCTATAACAGTTAAAGAATCTATTCCAACACTGATTGATTACTTGATATTAAATGTACAACATAAAGTTTCTGATAAAGGTAAACTTTCATACATACATAAAATTATCAGACAAGAAACTTTTTACAGTGTAGATTCATACTGGAATTATTTCACTTCTATTAATGGGGACCCACCAAATCAACAAGATAAACAATATATATTGGAATCTGCTTATAGAACTACGTCTTCCATTGTCTGGAGACTTTATACATGGAAATTTTTACATAGATCTTTTATACACCTTTGATGATGAATAAAATAAATAATAAAGATAATTTATGTAAGAGATGTAATGTAGAAATTAATGCTGACTGGGCTCATATGTTTTATGACTGTATAAAATTGAAAGAATACTGGAAGTCAATTAATGAATTTTTGCAGGCTCTTTTTACAGATAATTTCATTATTTCTAAATCTCTTATATTATTCAACACACCTGTACCTCAAAGTGTTAAAAAGGTTAAGCTTCCCTTGTTATGGTCTATTCTAGCAGTGGCTAGGAAAATAATAACTAGAAATTGGATTTCAGATACACCTCCTTCGTTCAATGAATGTAAAAATGTTATGAATATAGTGTGCCATATGGAAATAAATACAATTAGGACAAGAACAAATAGAAAAACATCTTATTATATTGTATGAGATAATTTACAAAATTTGTTAAAAAAATTTTAATTTCAATAACATGGTATTTTAGTTTAATTGATCTGATTGTAGTGGATGTCTTTGTAAATACTTTAGTTTTGTTGAATATTGTAATAATACCTATTTTTAATTACTTGTATAAAATTGTTGTGATATTTCTCTTATATGTTAAAACAATAAACCTGTTTTGAAAAAAAAAGAAGGCTTGCTGACTGGGGTGCAAGGTGATCCTGATTGCCCCGTTCTGGCCTCGTCAGGTTTGGTTCCCCTTCCTTTGGTCTCATGTTCTAGCTCCTCCTTGGATTCTAGATCCCTGCCCGGATCTCATTTCTCATCCTTCGGGCATCTGTCCGCCCAACCAGGGCAGCCTCAAGCTGACAGCTTCGTTGCTCCAGTTCCCTTAATTGCCAGGACTCCCGGTCTTTCGTCTTCAGTAAAAACTATTCTGGTGGCGGCTCATAAGTCTTCCACCAGGAAGATTTACCGCAGTAAATGGAAACTATTTTCTATTTTGGCATCTCAGAGAAAACTGGATCATTTTACGGCCCCTGTATCTGCGGTACTGGATTTTTTAGCCAGCATTTTTCAACAAGGGGCCAGTTCTTCCACTGTCAAAGTACAACTGGCAGCTATTTCAAATTTTCATGTCGGCGAGAACATGAATGAAGCTGGCCTCTTCTAGATTGTGCAGTGCCTTTCTTAAAGGCACTTTTCTTTTACACCTTCTAGTTAAGAACTTTGTTCCTCCTTGGGACCTTACATTGGTTCTTCAGGCCTTGGTTGCTCCCCCCTTTGAACCTGCAGCTTCAGGGAAGACAGCCTTCCTAGTGGCTATTACTTCAGCTGGGAGGGTTTCTGAGCTTCAGGCCTTGTCTGCTGTGCCACCTTATTTGATCTTCCATAAGGATGGAGTTTCTCTCCGCACAAACCCTTCTTTCTTACCAAAAGTGGCATCTGAATCAAGCATTAATCAAACAATTACTCTGCCTGTTTTCTTCCCAAATTTTCAGAACAAAGGTGAATATAAACTGCATTTACTAGATGCTCATAGACAACTCTGTATTTATTTACACAGAACAAAGCCCTTCCGTAAGTCTGACCAGATGTCCTTCATGGATGCATCTGCAGTCATAACAAATGGGTTGTCCTGTCGTCAGGCAGCCCTTCGGTCGGCTGGATTCCAAAGTCCGGGTCCGGCTTCGGCTGATGTCGCACTTCACCCGACGTCATCTCTGCTGGTCTTCGGGTATAAAGGCATCAGCCGACGCCATTTTCCCCAGTCTTTCTTGCCGCGGCAGAAGCTGTTCGCAAGTGCCGGTCGGTCAGATCCAGAGATTACTACTACCGAATACTACTTCGAAGACTTCTAAAAGCTAAGTACCCCGTTGGGGACTCTTTCTTGCCTCAGCCGATGTCAGAAAAAGTCAATAACTGTTTAACTTGTGGGAAACAAATACCTCATAAAGATTTCCACTCTTACTGTTTGCCTTGCTTAGACCCAGACCACGACGTAGCAGCCTGTTCGGCCTGTGCTTTCTTCAACCGACGAACGCTTAGGCGTCGGTCGGAGTTTGCTGAACAGTTTTTCGGCTCAGATTTTGCGTACATTATGCCGTCGGATCCTCCGACTACCCAAATTGTTAAAAAACGCAAAGAAAAAGACCGACACTCACGGTCCGCGGTTTCGGCCGAAACCACGGTTAAGCAAGCCGCGAGTGTCTCGGTTTCAGCCGAAACCGAGAAAACTGGTCAATCTTCAGCCGAATCCATGACTACTACTGAGGCTCCTGCTACCTTATCTGAATCAGCCTCAGAAATTTTGCCTCCAACTGTGGTTCCTACTGATTTATCAGACACCATCCCTTTGGATATCTCTACCCCAGCACGTGGTGCTGCTAGGCCTCCTGCAGCCATGTCCATTAAGGCCTTTGCCAGGGCTAAAGCAGCCAAATCAGCTAAATCAGTGCCTGTTAAACCACCCTCTCAGGCCCACTTCTAGTTCACAAATGCTTACTTTGGCAGAAGATTTAATATCCTTAATTAGGGGATCCCAATCTCACCCAGACAGGGCCTCTCAGCCCCCAGAAAAGAGACCTAGAGCAGAGCCCCCCGAGCCTGTGTCCTCTGATGATTCTGCGGATGAATCAGACATTACAGACCAGCCAGAGGCTCCTTTTTCCAATTATGAAGATTCAGATGCTGAAGAATCCATTCCAGCTGCCTCTCCACCAGAGGAATTCTCCTTTGGGGAAACCTTACATGCCATGAGAGAACAATTCCAATGGCAGGGACAAGACTTCTCAGATTCTAGAAAAAGGCTTAGGACTTTTCTACACTTACCACAACATAGGCCCTTAGCTATACCTCCTGTCCTGTCTGCTGTGGACGATGCATTTAATGATGTCTGCACTGCACCTGATTCTTTACCTCCAGCCCCTGCCAAACCAGATAGATTTTACAGGGTGCCAGACACTCATCACCACCTTTTCAAGGCCCCACTTGCAGACCCCGAAACTATATCCCAGGGGCCTAAGGCAGTAGCCTCGACCACAGCAAAAAACCCTATTCCCACTGAAAGGGAATCCAGGTCCTTAGAGAGATGGGGGAAAAAAGTCTACACCTCTGCTACTCTCTCAGCTAGAGCTTTAAACTGCCAGTTTCACATGATCCAATACCAAGAGTTTATGCTTGATCAGTTAATTAAAAAGCTGTCCTCTGATGAATCTATAGATAAGAAATATGTATTAGAAATGGTGAATAACATCCAACAGGTTAGTAACCATTCTTTAAAATGTGGCTATGATGCACTGGAGGCTTCATTTAGATCAGCCATGACTGGCACAGTGATAAGAAGGCATGCATGGTTGAAAGAACAGGTCTTACGGATCATGTTAAAGCTAAGCTATTGGATGCTCCTATGGATAAGGCCAGTCTATTTGGGAACCTGCCCAGCAGGTAATGAAGAAAATGGAAGAGAAGGCAAAATCTGTGCAAACAGTTAAATATTTCCTACAGGTTCAGCCACCAAGGTTTAGCAGGAACTGGCCTGCCAAAACTGGTCCTTTCCTGACTCCACAAGATCACAAAGGGCAGGAACAGACGCTCTAGGGGCAGAAATCAATCCAGAGGAGGTGCCTACAGAGGACGACAGTGGCAAGGCAATAACCGAGGCACAGACACAACCACTGCCACTGCAACAGGACAATCACAGTGACTTGGCTCTGACTCCGCCTACCAGGGAGCAAATAGCAGCACCATTAGGCGGAAAGTTAGCCTTATTCTCGAAAAATTGGCACTATATCACAAGACAAGTGGATTTTGCAAACCATAGACCAAGGCTACCGGTTCCACTTCCACACTTTACCAGTAAAAAGAGGAATGCCAAACCTGCCCCCAAATCAAAAAATAGAAGCCCTGCACCAGATAGCGGAATTAATAAAGATGAGAGCTGTGGAAAGAGTACCAATAACAGAACAGGGCAAAGGATTCTACTCCAGACTCTTCCTAGTACCAAGAAAAGAGAAAAGCTGGAGACCTATACTCGACCTGTCCATCTTAAACACATACATCATTGTCCCAAAATTCAAAATGCTGACCCTACAGCAACTTCTTCCCATGCTGGGCAAGGAGTGTTGGCTGGTAACTCTAGATCTCAGGGAGGCATACCTGCACGTCCCCATTCGACCAATTTGCAGAAGATACCTCAGATTCCTTGCAGGATCAGAGCATTATCAATTCTCAGCATTGCCCTTTGGCTTATCTACTGCGCCCAGAGTATTCACAAAATGCCTGGCATCAGTAATCGCTCACTGCAGAGTACAGGGAATCCAAATTTATCCATACCTGGACGACTGCCTGTTACAAGCGGACAACAAAAGCAAGCTGACAACAGATTTACAAAGGGTCATTTACTTGCTACAAGCCCTGGGATACACAGTCAGTTTACAAAATTCAAGGCTGATACCTTCCCAGACAAGAACTTTTTTGGGCGCGGAATTGGACACAGTCAAACAGATGGCATTCCTAACTGCAGAAAAACAAAAAGAGCTCCCTCTTTACTTCTTGGCATTAACAAAGCAGAACAAACTAACAGCAAGAAAAGTTCTGCAGGCCTTGGGCTTCATGGCATCATGCATAATCTTGGTCCCACATGCCAGACTGCATATGAGAAAGTTACAGTGGTACCTAAAGAATTTATGGTCTCAACACAGGCACAGCTTAGAAACAGAAATACCACTAATCCCATGCTTAAAACAGGAGTTCCTATGGTGGGCTCGGGCATGCCAGTCAAACCCAGGCTTGCCCTTCCACAACTTTCGAGCAAACCAAACCATCACAACGGACGCCTCAGACCTAGGATGGGGCACACATGCTGGACAAATGCATAAGGACTGTGGACTCAGGACCAGCTGCACCTGCACATAAACCAAAAGAAATGCTGGCAGTAAAACTGGCAATCCTAAAATTCAGACCATTCCTCAAAGAAGGCCATTTGATGATAAGGACAGACAACACCACAGTCATGTGGTACATCAACAAACAGGGAGGCACTCATTCTTACCCCCTATGCAGAATGACTTTGGACCTTTGGAATCTGGCTCTCAGCTACAACATCCAGTTACAGGCAATATTTGTACCGGGAAAAGAGAACACCCTAGCAGACATTTTAAGCAGAACCACCTTGGATGCTCACGAATGGATGCTACACCCGGACATCTTCAAGGCCATCACAAAGAAATGGGGAATGCCACAAATAGATCTGTTCGCTTCCCACAAAATCACCAGCTCAAAAAATTCTGCACAAGGACATTCCACCCACTTGCATGGAAGGTGGACTCTCTATCCTTCAGCTGGAAAGGCCTGACAGCATATGCATTTCCACCTCTTCCCTTGATGCACAAGGTACTACTGAAAATCAAAGAGGAACGCCCAAGCATAATTCTGATAGCTCGAACTGGCCAAGACAACACTGGTACCCATTGCTGAGGAGCATGTCTCGGGAGAAAATGTGGTCAATACCCCTTATGCCTCTGATGTTAACTCAGAACAACTACAACATCATACATCCAAACCTAAAAACCTTGCAACTGACTGCCTGGAACATCACATAGCAGTAACTAACCCAGACCTTTCACAAAGGGTTAAAGACATTATCCTTGAAGCCCGCAGACCTTCAACAAGAAGGAACTATGCAGGGAAATGGAAAAGGTTCGTCATTTGGAGTACTGAAAGAGGAAAAGATGTGTTCGAACATAGATATTGCTAACATTCTGGAGTACTTGGCAGAGCTTCTACATACAGGCCTGTCCTATTCCTCCATCAAGATACATGCATCAGCTATTTCAGCAGAATACAGCTTTGATCCTCCTGTCTTTTCACATCCTCTACTCAGGCAGTTCCTCAGAGGGATTAAGAATGTAAAACCTCCTAGGAAACCACCATTACCAGCATGGGACTTGAATTTTGTACTAGAAAAGTTGACACTCCCTCCGTTTGAACCAGCAGCAACAGCAGATCTACAACACCTGTCATGGAAAACTGCTTTCCTACTGGCTATTACTTCAGCAAGGAGGGTTTCAGAACTACAGGCCTTAATGGCAGTGCAACCCTTCCTAATCTTCCATCAAGATAGGGTGTCCATGAGAACTAATCCTACATTTATGCCTAAGGTGGTATCCAGAGTGTCTTTAAACCAGGCAATCCACCTACCTACCTTCTTTCCAAATCCACAAAACAGAGGTGAAAGAATAATGCATACCTTGGATGTACATAGACAGTTACGCTACTACCTGGACAGAACCAAAGGTAACAGAAAAACTGACCAGCTCTTTGTAGCCTATGCAACAGGAAGGGAAGGAAAAGCAATTTCCAAACAGACAATCTCCAAATGGATAGGAAATTGCATAAGATTCTGTTACTCCTACCATGGAAAACCAATTCCACAGAACATAAGACCTCACTCAACAAGGGCTACAGCCACTACCACAGCTTTCTTAAGAGGAGTGGCAACCAAGGACATTATTGAGGCGGCTACTTGGACCTCCGTGCATACATTTGCCAAGCATTATAATTTACCTCTATATTCTAGATCCCGAGCAGGGTTTGCCACTGCTGTACTGCAAGGGATCCTGACTACACCATAACTTTTATTCCTCCTCCCCTAGTTTGGCTATGGTATTCTACCCATTTGTTATGACTGCAGATGCATCCATGAAGGACATAGTACAGTTTTGTACCTACCATAAATGTAGATGTCCGAACTGGATAGCATCTGCAGTCAGGATTACCCTCCCTCCTTCCCCTCTGTGGTACTCCTAGGGTATTTACCCTCCTAATAGCTAGCTAGGGGGGGGGGGGGTCTCTTATGGTGTATTTGTTTGTATATATGTACATACATGTTTATTTATTTATTTTTTTTTGTGTTTGCCTTCTACTATTTTGGAAACATTGGCATCTATCCAAAATTTAGCTTTCCAAGAGGGCAATTGGCATCTGGGGCAAGAAACACTGAGGAAAATGGCGTCGGCTGATGCCTTTATACCCGAAGACCAGCAGAGATGACGTTGGGTGAAGTGCGACATCAGCCGAAGCCGGACCCGGACTTTGGAATCCGGCCGACCGAAGGGCTGCCTGACGACAGGACAACCCATTTGTTATGACTGCAGATGCTATCCAGTTCGGACATCTACATTTATGGTAGGTACAAAACTGTACTTTGTTTGTGTCCTTTTCTAAGCCCTTTTTGGGTAAGACCATCTCCAAAGTTTCTTTAGCTAGATGGATTACGCTATGTATTTTGCAGATTTACCAAAGACAAAGGATTGTCTCTACCTGGTGTGATTAAAGCTCACTCTGCCAGATATATGGCGATGTCTGCTGCTTTCTGGTCTAGGGTGTCATTGGATGACATTTGTGCTGCAGCAACTTGGGCGAAGTCGCATACCTTCATTTCTCATTATAAGTTGTATTTAATCTGTAGAGGAAGAGAATCTTTCAGCTCTGCAGTGCTGTGGAATATCCTTCCATGAGTGCCTCCCAAGGGCTTGAGTAGCTGGGGACCTGTTCACAACAGGTTGAAGGTAAAATGATGTTAACTACTTCAGATAAAGAAGTTATGTACTCACCATAACGTTCCATCTGAGTAGTTATACTTCATTTTTCTTCAACCGTCCCACCCTCCTTCCCCCGAACCTTCTCACGTTATGATCATGTTATCGTTTCTTTCTAGTTTGAGTTGCTGATTAGTTTGGATTGTAGCAAACTCGATCTGAGGGAAGGCAGTAGATGGTGGTGTATTATGGATAAGGAGGAGCAGCTTGGAGCTCGGAGCAGATGCTTTAAAGTTGCCGGCTAAGATCTGATATGGATCCAGATACCCACAGGTTGAAGAAAAATGAAGTATTACTACTCAGATGGAATGTTATGGTGAGTACATTACTTCTTTTTCTTACCATAACATTCCATGTTTGATGTCCTTCATCTTGCCGTCCTTCTTGCACCCCTCCCTCCTTCCCCCTTCCTGGATTTCCTTTTTTTTTTTGGCTGCACTGGCCTATTTTTCTGCTATCACTCCAGCTGCTTAGATACAGTCTTTGTCCCCTCCCTTGTTATGCCTCCTTCCTGTCACAAGGGGATTATCTACTATGGTAACTTTTGGTAAATTGATTCTTGTTTTACCTGCTTTGTCTAGTGGTTGGTTATCACAAACAAGATCTGGGTAGCTACCGCTAGGCATGATTGGATAGGGGTTAGCCTCGAGCCAGTAAAAACTTTTCGAGCTATAGCATGTAGCCGAGTTCGGCTCCGAACCCAAAAGAAAGAAGGAAAGCGAGATGAAGGACAACATGGAACGTTATGGTAAGAACATAACTTCTTTTTATACAAATATGGGGAAACAGAAAATTACATTAGTAAATCATAAAGGAAAGTTTTCATTCTGTAAATGATGTAATTTACCTCAGACCTGTTCAATTTCTTAAAATGTATGGGTATCTAGCAGCAATTGTTACATCCAGTTTAGGTAATCTTCTGTATTCAGTTGGCTTAATAACAATGTTGTGTCGTGTACATAGATTTAATAAAGCCTGTCTCTCTTCTTTATTAAGATTATAATACTTATTCTTATTATTTTTGAAAAATATATTATACATGTCATTCATACACATGCTTTAAAATGTCTTAATGGTAGGTGTGCTGTTAGGAATAAAAGTGCTGGCTCGCTTATACTGAAACTCACTGTTAGGCAAGCTATTTTTAAACATACATTTCAAGTCTAAATTTCTAACAAAGATCAGAAAGGCTATAATTTAAATTGCTTTCAGTAGAAGGAACAAATGAGAGTCCCTTATCAAGAATTCTTAATGCAAAAATCAAAAGCTTAACTTTAGAAAGATTTAAGATAGTATCATTTCATTTAAGACTTTTTTAACTTGCTGTGTGTCGTGGGTCCTATCTTCATGAATGTTAATGGCTCCATCTGTGTTGGTGTAGGTAGTCGTTCATTCAGTTCTCTTTTTCGACTTCTTCCCCTGGTCCAACTTTTTGCTCTCCATCTATAACAAAACCTGAAGTGGAAGTTGAAGCTGAACAGGGTGTTGCAGAAGTGGCTCGCTCAATTCTAAATAATTCATTGATGTTGAAGCATTTTCTTCATTTCTTTCTTGGAGAGTCCCTTCAGTAGGATTCGTGACCTTGTTCGAATTAATATTGTTAGAAGGAAGGTTAGATGAACAGGATGCTTGATTTTCTATATTGTTGAGCAGCAGGAAGCTATCTAGTTCAGTTACTAAATTTCCCATGCTAGTTGATAGGTTCTTTGGCTTAACTGAGGCCTTTGTACTTGTTGGAATAGTGCCTTCAGAAATTGAATCTGATATTAATGGCTGATTTGCACTCATATTAGATGATGTACTTGATACATTAGAATTATGTAATGACTCCTTTGGCCAGTGAAATACCTTGCCATTTTTAAAATCAGTAAGATCACAACAAATTTCTGTTTCTTCAATGCAGTCAGTTTATTCTCAAAGGTTTCTAATTTTTAAGCATATATTGGAATTCAGTATTGTTAAATTGAGGGGAGTTTACAATTTCTTGTTCTAATTTGTCTATACTCACTGATAAGTCTGTTTCTACCTGTGCAGAGAAATCAATCATGTTTCATTTAATTGAAGCTTAATTGCAGATTAAGTTCTTGCCATTATTTCAGTAGAGGGGGGATATTTATTCCCATATCCATGCATCTTGGTGATCCCAAGTCCCCACGGTGCAATGCCTAATTCAGTGTAAGCTGTAAAACTTATTCTTTGCCATGGAGCCTTTTGAATTTGTGTACTAATGCTTCTAGATCATACCTTTTTTATTAGTTATTCTTTATCATTTGAAGTAGAGGTAGTGGAGCTGGTGTTACTTGAGTTAAGGGTTTTTCACCAACCAGTAGGACTCATTGTAGCGTCAAAGTAGGATACGAAGGCTGTGTAACCATTATTGCCCAAAGTGCTGGCTGTAAAACGATAATACCAGAAGTGTGCTGCCGAGCAGATAAAATTCAGTCTAATGTAAGTAAAAAGCCACAAGGCAGCCAAATGGAACAAAAGTAAAATAGTGAAATCAAAAGACAAAAAAAAAAAAAAAAAAACACTGGTCCAACAGTTGCAGGTATTTTTTTGCTATGATATATTTTTAGAGTTGCTTATTTGCTTAGAATTTCACAGTTTTTGGAACATCTTAGGGCTCTCAAGATTTATATTGCTTAATTGTTTCACTCTTGTGACCTGTGACAGTTGAACCAGTGTTTTTTTGTCCTTTAATTTTTATTCCATCTTCAACTATTGGGTTAGGATCTGAACCTTGGATCCGACTCAACCTTTACTAAAGCTCATGGTACCCTAAAAGCACTCGAGCTTCTCCCTTACCCATAATGCACCAACCTCTAACATACCTCAGATCTGGTTTGTCGCTTTTCACAAAAAGATGTGGTCAGCCTTGTCTCTTGAATTTCATTAAGAGAAATGTAGGCTTTTTTTCATTAATTTCTCTTTTATATATATATATATATATATATATATATATATATATATATATATATATATTATTATTCCCTTATTGTTGGTAATATGTTTTTCTCTTTTTCTGTACACCATAGTGTAGTTGTAATACCATTGTTGGTATACTTTCTCTTTTCTTCCTGTACTCTTTATGTAATCAAAAAAAAGTTTTCTTCTGTCTTACTGTTTTTTTTTCCTTTAGTTGCCAGCATGTCTGAGAAAGGACATTCCTGTTTGAAAAAGTGTATGAAATGTAGGCACAAATTGCCTATTTCAGACACGCTTACTCTGTATTTATTGTTTAGGCCCACAACATCTTCAGGAGCATTATTCCATTTGCAGGAGTTTTATTCCCAAGGCTCTTGTGGATTGGAAAAATAAGCTTATCCTCAAAGGCTTATTGCCATCTTCTTTTTGGTTAAGCTATCTCTAGGGCTCAGTCCCCCAAAATTAAAGCTAAATAGTCCTTATGAAAGTCTCCTAAGCCTTCTACTTCCTTGACTCTGTCTTCGTATCTATCAAGGAAGAGATCAGAATCTGATCTCAAACATCCCAAAGCTCCTCCCCATAGGATCTGAAGAAGAAGAAATTAGTGGATCCTACATCCTCTGATCAAAGAAACCCGTGGATCTGACTACTTCAGGTCTGGTAATTCCTCCAAGGACCAGGTGGTTTCCTACTTGTGATCCTGTGCCTTCCAGGGTTCCCTCCCCTTTTTTGGAAAGGCGCTGATCCAAGTCACCTTCCCTTGTCTCATTCGTCCAGGAGTTTGACTGAGGAAGATATGGAGAGAATGTTGAAGTTTCTCTATGCTGATTCAGATGGGTGTTTTACTGGCTCCTTCCCCCTTGGGTCACAAGGCCCCATCCATCTACCACACCACAACTTCTTACTCATTCTCTGATTCCGCTGGTTGCCTCAGAGTCTTTGGATCCGAACCTCCTGGGTCATTCTGGCCCTGATCCGAAGATGACTTCAGATCCAAAGATAAGGTTAACTGCGAGTGCACCGGCTCTGATGGCATCCGATCTGGATGACTCTCTGAGCCAAAGCTTCCTTGTCAGGTCTGAGGCATTGGAGTCTACTTCGAGGGTTTTCGAGCCATCTCTGCCCCTTGGTGCTCCGGCACCAGATAGCTTGGCTCCAGCTTCCTCTTCAGGGAGATTGCTTTTCAGCTGGAGGGAGACCGTAGTCCAGAAAACTGCTTTCTTGAGGCTGAGGTCTTCCTTCGTTCTGGAGCAGTCTGCCTTTGAGGTAGTCAAGAAGGTATTTTCTGATCTGACAGGACTTGATGGATCCAACCCCCTCAGATCTTCAATCTGGTTCCCAGCTGTCTATGCATTTGGAGCCACATCATTCTACACCACACTGAAAGCCAGCTCGAGACCCCCAGACCCCACCTAGCATGGTTACGATCTCTACTGCCACGTCTCCAGAATACCCCACTGAGGAAGTCCCTAGGAAAAGGAATTGCAAGAGGAGGCACTTGGACTCTACACAAGAGTCATTTACTGAGGATACTGATTTCGATGAGGGTGAAGGGTCCCCACAATCACCTCAGGAAGACATGTCATTTGGAGACATCCTTGAGTTCCTGAAGCAGAGAAGGTGGTTGGACTACCTGCAACCCTTCACCAGAGGAATCAGTATTTCTGGAGGCCTTTGGCGCTGGCCCATCTACTTCCTGGGTTACCCCACCCATTGACAAGCTCATTGATTTGGTCTCTCAGCGGGCATGGAAGGCGCCTGACTCAGTTGAGCCAATCCCTAAGAGGCCAGATCAGATTTTCTCCACCTGTTGGGAAGGAATTCTGGAGTAAGAGGGTGCCCGTGGATGCCATGGTCATGACTCTGTCCACTAAGAAGGAGCTTGCTGAACAAAGTTCCTCTAATCTTCCCCCAGCAGGGAGTCTAGTGTGATGGACAGGTTTGGGAAATGTGTTTATGTATCTGTGACCTTCTTTCTTAGGTCGCTGAACTGTTTGGCACGTTTTGCTAGGTTACAAAGGGACTTTATTGGCAAACTTTCAGAACCCCTTTCAGGGACCGTTACTGCTGAGACACAATCATCTATGGCCTCCCAGCTTGCTACCTCCAATCCATTTTGAATTCATCCATGAGGCTTATTTCGCATGCAGCCCAAGGTGCCTCAAGGCAGCAGGTTCAGGCATATCCTTTAGGAGGCATGCTATGATACGCTTATTTGATTTTGCAGAGCCTTTTAAGTCCTCGTTCATCAGTGCACCCTTTGACGTTTGTTTATTGCTTGGCCCAAAAATGAAGAACGTATTGTCTAGGTGTGAGAAGGATGAAAAGAACTTCTCTGCAGTGGGCATATGTTTTTCGACTTCTCAAATTCCTTTTCTAGGAATCGGTTAGGTGCTCGGAAAAGATCTTATGCCCCATCATTCAAGGAACACTTCCTCGAACCTCCATTTATCGCACCGAAAACCGTGAACATTCACATCAGCAAATTTTTACACAGGACATGGAAGTAGTTGCCTTTTTCCTGACTCTAGTGTGTTCTTGGAATTGGTATATATTGTTAAGGGAGGTGTGGATGTGCAGCCACCCACCTGGGTGGGTTTGACCTACTGCGGTGTGTGTGTGTGTGAAGGTCGAATGTTATGTTTCCTGTGTAAAAATTCGCTGATGTGCTCCTCATTTGCTTAAGTGAGCTTTTGCTGTTTTTAGTTCAACAAACCGAGGTTCATGGAAGTGATCTTTCGATAATGTGACATAGACCTGGTCAGAAAATTTGGTTCAGGAAGTCCTAGGGTCCTTTCCAGGACACGCGTGGAGAAAGTTCCCCTAGCGGCAAATGAGGGAACTGTAATGGTCAATATCCCCGAGGCAGAGGAGGTCTGCAAAAGCAGGGGTCCAGAGATTGATAGACCCTACCAGTGCTCCTGAAAGGAGGCTCAATTGTCCACCTCTGTAGGCAATCCAGGGTCGACTTTTCCTGCACCAGACAGCCTGGCTAGATATAACAAGAGATACTTGGGTGCAGAGGATTATTTCCAGAGGTTATATAATTCCCTTTTCCCTTCCACCTCCAACTGTATGCAAAATTCCTGATGTTCCACCCAATCAGAGGAAAGCAGCACTAGATGTACAAAAGCTGCTGGAAAGAGGGTCATCCAAGAGGTCCCGCCAGACCAGATAGAATCCTGACCTTACTTGAGATTATTTTTAGTGCTAAAGAAAACAGGGGACTGGAGACCAGTTTTGGATCTCCGCATTTTGAACAAGTCAGTTCAACATACAAAGTTTCAGGTGGTCACGGTTCAGTTCATTCTACCCTTCCTGAGCAAGGACGACTGGATGTGCTCGCTAGATCTTCAGGATACAGTTATCACAAAAAGATGAACAGACAAATCCAGAAGGTATGTATGCTTCCAGGTGGGAACAAGTCACTACCAGTTCAGAGCACTGGCCTTTGTCCTCGCCACAGCCCGCAGGGTGTTTACCAAATTCATGACAATGGTGCAGCTCACCTGAGACTGCAGGGATTCTGAGTGTTTCTATTTCTAGATGACTTACTCGTTATCGCCTCAACCAGGTATCTACTAACAAGGGCAAGAGATCAGGTACTTTCCATTTGTTCCCATCTGGGGATGACCATAAATTACGACAAGTCTCAGCTACAAGCAACTCAAACCATAGAATTGATAGGAGCAATCTTCAGCACAATATCAGTGACAACTTGTCTTTCTCGCTCAAGATTACAGACCGTCAGATTCTAGGTTAGGAATGTAATTTGCAGTACCAACATTTCAACCCAGTTGATCCTTCAAGCCTTGGGGGTCAATGTCAGGTGCCATAGTCTGTTTCTCTGGCAAGATTTCATGTGAGAATTCTACAGTGGATGCTAGTGACAGTAGTTGATTCTTTACCAGCGCATGTCAGCAAAAATACAAATTACTCAGGCATGCAAAAGATTCCTCTGGTGGTGGATTCACTTGGATCAAGTTCTACATGGGCATCCTTTCATTCTCCCTCTGCCCAATGCTACAGTTAACACGGATGCTTTCCAGATTGAGGAGAAGCACTTTCCGAAGAGAACAGTCCAAGGCACTTGGTCCCCCGAAGAGGTCAACTTTTGCATATCAGTGTCCCAGAGATGAGAGCAGTGCTCTTAGCATTGCAGGCCTTTCCAGACACTCTCCCTTTATGAACAGTTGTGATTCAAACAGACAATATGTCAGTAGTTTGGTACATCAGCAAACAAGGAAGGATCAGATCTTACCCTTTGTGTCAAAGCACTAAGTGTGTGGCAATGGGCAATCTCATCCAACCACTTTCTCATAGCAACGCACATTCCATGGAAGTCCAACATGATCATGATAGTAGACAAATGTAGCAGGTCCATTCTTCTGCATCACGAGTGGTCCCTCAACATGTCAACATGAAAGTGCAGAAATTATTTTCCATCAGTGGAGCCAGCCTTGCTATGATCTTTTTGCTTCTCCCCTAAACAACAAATGCAGTAGCTACTTTGCCATAATCCCCTCCTCAGTGGAATCACAGAGGGATGCTCTACTTCATGATTGGCCCCCCAGTCTACTTTATGCATACTCACCAATTTACTTTATGCTTACCCACCAATTTTCCTGATTCCAAAAATTCTGCAGAAAGCTGCCAGGTTGAAGAGCAAAATCATTCTCATTGCACCTTACTGGCCATGTCAGATTTGGTTCCCTTTCTTATGGCCTCATCTAATTTGCAAACCTTGGATTCTGGATCTGATTCCAGACCTCTTGTTGCATCTGACAGATATGGTTTACCCGAATATCTCAGACTTCAAGCTAACAGCATAGTTTCTCCAATTCCATTAATAACCAGACAACCAATGCTCTTTTCTCCTGTCGGTCATATCCTTTTATCTTCCCATAAACCATCTACAAGAAGGCTGCATACAAGTAAGTGGAAAAGGTTTGTTTACTGTGCATAACAAAACACACTGATCCCTTTTCAGCTTTGATACATAACATACTTGAATTTTTGGCATTAATCTTTAATGAGGGGGAAAGCTTCTCTACCATTTAAGTTCAGTTAGCAATATCTGATTTTCATATTGAGTTTGAAAGTTCTTCTGTGGTCTCTTCTAGACTTTGTAAAGCATTCTTGAGAGATACTCTGCTATTGAGACCTCCCCGTATAAGGATCTTACTTCATCATGGGATTTGAACTTGGTGCTGCAGGCCTTAATTCATTGTCGATGTGGAAGAAGCAGCGGAGTCAGATCCAATGATCAGATCTGAACCCAACTTTTGAAGAAGAATGAAAATGGATAACACAGATGGAACGTTATAGTAAGTACATAACTTGTATTTTGCTGCAGATGGACTTCCCTAAGCATGTCCTTCATGGATGCATCTGCAGTCATAACAACTGGGTTGTCCTGTCGTCAGGCAGCCCTGCAGTCGGCCGGATTCCAAAGTCCGGGTCCGGCTTCGGCTGATGTCGCACTCCACCCGACGTCATCTCTGTTGGTCTTCGGGTATAAAAGCATCAGCCGACGCCATTTTCCTCAGTCTTTCTTGCCGCGTGGCGCCCGAAGCAGAAGCTGTTCGCAAGTGCCGGTCGGTCGGATCCAGAGATTACTTCTACCGAATACTACTTCGAAGACTTCTAAAGCTAAGTACCCCGTTGGGGACTCTTTCTTGCCTCAGCCGATGTCAGAAAAGTTAACAATTGTTTAACCTGTGGGAAACAAATACCTCATAAAGATTTCCACTCTTACTGTCTGCCTTGTTTAGGCCCAGCCCACGACGTAGCAGCCTGTTCGGCCTGTGCTTCTTTCAACCGACGAACGCTTAGGCGTCGGTCGGAGTTTGCAGAACAGTTTTTCGGTTCTGATTTTGCGTACATTATGCCGTCGGATCCTCCGACTACCCAATCTACCAAAACGCAAAGAAAAGACCGACACTCGCGGTCCGCGGTTTCGGCGAAACCATGGTTAAGCAAACCGCGAGTGTCTCGGTTTCGGCCGAAACCGAAAACTGATCAAAGTACAGCTGAACCTATTCCTACAACTGAGGCCCCTGCTACAACTCTTGAATCGACCTCAGAAATTTTACCCACTACGGTGGTTGACTTATCAGACACCATCCCCTTGGATGTCTCTACCCCAGCACGTGGTGCTGCTAGGCCTCCAGCAGCCATGTCCATTAAGGCCTTCGCCAGGGCTAAAGCAGCCAAGACTACTAAAACAGTGCCTGTTAAACCCCCCACATCCAGGCCCTCTTCTAGTTCTCAAATGCTTACTTTGGCAGAAGATTTAATTTCTTTAATTAGAGGATCTCAATCTCACCCAGACAGGGCCTCTCAGCCCCAGAGAAGAGACCTAGGGCAGAGCCCCTGAGCCAGTGTCTTCTGATGATTCTGCTGATGAATCAGACATAACTGACCAGCCAGAGGCTCCCTTCTCCAATTTTGAAGATTCTGATGCTGAAGAATCCATTCCAGCTGCTTCTCCACCTGAAGAATTCTCCTTTGGGGAAACCTTGCATGCCATGCGAGAACAGTTCCAATGGCAGCAACAGGATTTTTCAGACTCCAGAAAAAGACTTAGGACCTTTCTGCACCTCCCACAGCACAGGCCCTTAGCTATACCTCCTGTTCTCTCTGTGGTGGATGATGCTTTCAATGATGTTTGCTCCGCTCCAGATTCTTTACCCCCAGCCCCTGCCAAACCAGACAGATTTTACAGGGTGCCAGATACTCATCACCACCTTTACAAGGCCCCACTTGCAGACCCAGAAACTATATCCCAAGGTCCCAAGGCAGTAGCCGCGACCATAGCTAAAAACCCTATTCCTTCTGAAAGGGAAGCAAGGTCATTAGACAGATGGGGTAAAAAGGTCTACACTTCAGCTACTCTCTCAGCTAGAGCTTTAAACTGTCAGTTTCACATGATACAATACCAAGAGTTTATGCTTGATCAGTTAACTAAAAAACTAACCACTGATAACTCTCTTGATAAGAAATATGTATTAGAGATGGTAAATAACATACAACAGGTTAGCAACCATTCCTTAAAATGTGGCTATGATGCACTGGAGGCTTCATTTAGATCAGCCATGACTGGCACAGTGATAAGAAGGCATGCATGGCTAAAGGAACAAGCTTTACCGGATCATGTTAAAGCTAAGTTGCTAGATGTTCCTATGGACAAGACAAGTTTGTTTGGTACACCTGCCCAGCAGGTTATGAAGAAAATGGAAGAAAAGGCAAAATCAGTTCAAACTGTTAAAGATTTCTTGCAGGTTCAACCCCCAAGGTTTAGCAGGAACTGGCCTGCCAAAAATTGGTCCTTTCCTGACTCCACAAAATTTCAAAGAGGCAGGAATAGACGTTCCAGACACAGTAACCAAGCCAGAGCAGGTGCCTACAGAGGCCGACAGTGGCAAGGTAACAACAGAGGCACAGACACAGCCACTGCCACTACATCAGCACAACCACAGTGACTTAACCCTAAATCCGCCTACCAGGGAACAAATAGCAGCTCCTCTAGGCGGAAAGTTAACCTTATTTTCAAAGAACTGGCACTACATAACAAAGGACAAGTGGATTTTACAAACCATAGATCAAGGTTACCGGTTTCACTTCCACACTTTACCAGTCAAAAGAGGAATGCCAAATCTACCTCCAAATCAAAACAGAGGCTCTACGCCAGATAATGGAGTTAGCAAACATGAGAGCTGTGGAAAGAGTGCCAACAGCAGAGCAAGGAAAGGGTTCTATTCCAGACTATTCCTAGTTCCAAGAAAGGAAAAAGTTGGAGACCAATTCTCGACCTGTCCACCTTAAATACATACATCATTGTCCCAAAATTCAAAATGCTGACCCTACAGCAACTTCTTCCCATGCTGGGCAAGGAGTCTTGGCTGGTAACTCTAGATCTCAAGGAGGCGTGCCTGCACGTCCCCATTCGACCAATCTGCAGAAGATACCTCAGATTTCTTGCAGGATCAGAGCACTATCAATTCTCAGCATTGCCCTTTGGCTTATCTACTGCGCCCAGAGTATTCACAAAATGCCTGGCATCAGTAATCGCCCATTGCAGACTACAGGAATTCAAATTTACCCATACCTGGACGACTGCCTGCTACAAGGGGACAACAAAAGCAAGCTGACAACAGATTTACAAAGGGTCATTTACTTGCTACAAGCACTGGGATACACAGTCAATTTACAAAAGTCAAGGCTGATACCATCCCAAACAAGGACATTCTTGGGCGGAATTGGACACAGTAAAACAAATGGCATTCCTGACTACAGAAAACAAAAGAACTTCCTCTTTACTTCTTGGCACTAACAAAACTGAACAAGTTAACAGCAAGAAAAGTTCTGCAGGCCTTGGGCTTCATGGCATCATGCATAATCTTGGTTCCATTTGCCAGACTACATATGAGGAAACTACAGTGGTACCTAAAGAATTTATGGTCCCAACACAGACACAGTCTAGAAACAGAAATCCCACTAATTCCATGCTTAAAACAGGAGTTCCTATGGTGGGCTCAGGCATGCCAGTCAAACCCAGGCCTACCCTTTCGCAGATGTCAAGCAAGCCAGACCATCACAACAGACGCTTCAGACCTAGGATGGGGGGGCCCACATGCTGGACAAACGCGTGCAAGGATTGTGGACACAAGATCAACTTCACCTGCACATCAATCTAAAAGAAATGCTGGCAGTAAAACTGGCAATCCAAAAGTTCAAACCATTTCTCAAAGAGGGCCAGTTGATGATAAGGACAGACAACACCACAGTCATGTGGTACATCAACAAACAGGGAGGCACTCATTCATACCCCTATGCAGAATGACCTTGGAGCTGTGGACCCTGGCACTCAGCTACAACATCCAGTTACAGGCAATATTTGTACCGGGGAAAGACAATACTCTAGCAGACATATTAAGCAGAACCACTTCGGATGCCCACGAATGGAAGCTGCACCCGGACATCTTCAAGACCATCTCAAAGAAATGGGGAATGCCACAGATAGACCTATTCGCATCACCTCTCAATCACCAGCTCAGAAAATTCTGCACAAGGACATTCCACCCACTAGCATGGAAAGTGGACTCGCTCTCCTTCAACTGGAAAGGCCTAACAGCATATGCATTCCCACCTCTTCCCTTGATACACAAGGTACTACTAAAAATCAAGGAAGAACGTCCAAGGATAATCCTGATAGCTCCAAACTGGCCAAGACAGCACTGGTACCCACTACTGAGGAGCATGTCTCGGAACAATATGTGGCCAACACCCTGATGCCTTTGATGCTAACTCAGAGCAACTACAGCATCATACATCCAAACCTAAAACGTTGCAACTGACTGCATGGAACATCACATAGCAGCAGCTAATCCAGAACTTTCCCAAAGAGTTAAAGACATTATTCTTGAAGCACGCAGACCTTCAACAAGAAGGAACTATGCTGGAAAATGGAAAAGGTTTGTCATTTGGAGTACGGAAAGAGGAAAAGATGTGTCAAACATAGATATGCCTAACATTCTGGAGTATCTGGCGAACTTCTTCATTCAGGCCTGTCCTACTCCTCCATCAAGATACATGCATCAGCTATTTCAGCAGAATACAGCTTTGATTCACCTGTTTTTCGCACCCTTTGCTCAGGCAGTTCCTCAGAGGAATCAAGAATGTAAAACCTCCAAGGAAACCACCATTACCAGCTTGGGATTTAAACTTTGTGCTAGAAAAGTTGACACTATCACCCTTTGAACCAGCAGCAACAGCAGACCTACAACACCTGTCATGGAAAACTGCTTTCCTACTGGCAATTACTTCAGCAAGGAGGGTTTCAGAACTACAGGCCTTAATGGCAGTGCAACCCTTCCTAATCTTCCACCAAGATAGTGTCCATGAGGACTAATCCTACATTTATGCCCAAGGTGGTATCCAGAGTGTCTTTAAACCAGGCAATCCACCTACCTACCTTCTTTCCCAACCCACAAAACAGAGGGGAAAGAATACTGCATACCTTGGATGTACATAGACAGCTACGCTACTACTTGGACAGAACAAAAAATAGCAGAAAGACTGACCAACTTTTGTAGCCTATGCAACAGGAAGGGAAGGAAAAGCTATTTCCAAACAGACAATCTCCAAATGGATAGGAAATTGCATACGATTCTGTTACTCCTTCCATGGAAAACCAATTCCACAGAACATAAGACCTCATTCTACAAGGGCAACAGCCACTACCACAGCCTTCTTACGAGGAGTGGCAACCAAAGACATTATTGAGGCGGCTACTTGGACCTCCGTGCATACATTTGCCAAGCATTATAATTTGCCTCTATATTCCAGATCCCGAGCAGGGTTTGCCACTGCTGTACTGCAAGGGATCCTAAACACACCATAATCTACTTTTATCCTCCTCCCTAGTTGGCTATGGTATTCTACCCAGTTGTTATGACTGCAGATGCATCCATGAAGGACATAGTACAGTTTTGTACCTACCATAAATGTAGATGTCCGAACTGGATAGCATCTGCAGTCAGGATTACCCTCCCTCCTTCCCTCTGTGGTACTCCTAGGGTGTTTACCCTCCTAATAGCTAGCTGTTGGGGGGGAGTCTTTTATGGTGTATTTGTTTGTATATATGTACATACATGCTTATTGTTGTGTTTACCTCTATCTATTTGGAAACATTGGCATCTATCCAAATTTTAGCCTGCAAGAGGGCTACTGGCATCTGGGGCAAGAAACACTGAGGAAAATGGCGTCGGCTGATGCTTTTATACCCGAAGACCAACAGAGATGACGTCGGGTGGAGTGCGACATCAGCCAAAGCCGGACCCGGACTTTGGAAT
Source organism: Protopterus annectens (assembly GCF_019279795.1). Classification (NCBI taxonomy): domain Eukaryota; kingdom Metazoa; phylum Chordata; order Ceratodontiformes; family Protopteridae; genus Protopterus; species Protopterus annectens. The sequence continues at coordinate 359,969,582 of NC_056745.1, forward strand.
CCGGCCGACTGCAGGGCTGCCTGACGACAGGACAACCCAGTTGTTATGACTGCAGATGCTATCCAGTTCGGACATCTACATTTATGGTAGGTACAAAACTGTACTTTTCTGTTGTTCCTCCTGGTGTGGCTGCTCTGGTAGATGCTGCTTCAGCTCCCGATTCCCAACCTCTCCTGCCCCTAAGAAGCATGACTGTTTTTATAAGTTCCTTGAGGCTTTCAAGTTTCTTAAGAAGTGTTCTGCGTCTGACCCTGCTGTGATTTCTGTCTGGTAATAAGCCTTCTCTGTTTCTAACTTCCTGTAGGCTTCTTCCCCTCAGACAAGGATAGTCGAGCTATGGAGAGGCTGGGGAAGAAGGTCTACACTTCTGCCACCTTGGCATTTTATGCCATTTGCTTTCAAACCCACATTACCAAGTGTATTCTATCCCTTTTGTCTCAGATAGGAGAGGCTTTGTGTGACCTGCCTTATTCTGAGGGTAAGGCTGCTGTTCTTAGGTTGAGTCCACATCCTGGGTGGCTCCTCACTCCATTAAGTGTAGTTACAATGCTGCTGATGTCTCCTGTAGAGCTGCTGCTTCAGGCTGTGTCACAAGGCAATATTCCTGGCTTTGTCGTAAAGCTTTGCCTGATGACATTAAAGCTAAGCTTCTTTATGCTCCCCTAGATAATCAAAATGTATTTGGTGTACTCTTGTGGCAGATTTATTGAAGACCATACAGGGCTAAGGCAAGGTCATGAAGGAACCTAAACAGATTTTTGTCTCTTCCATTTCTAAGTTTCAGAGGAATTATCCTGCTAAAACTGTCTTTGTTCATAGGCAGCCTTGTCAGCCCTCCAAAGGTAAGAAAATCCCTAGGCATATTTTTTCTGACACACCAGCTCAGATGCCTAGACCTCAAAATCCTTCCTTTCAAGACAAATCTGCCTACATCTGACATTCTGTCTTTCCTTCCCCTCAATCAGGTTACCTTGTCACTGACTGTCTCTACCTATTTGGCAACAGATTACTTCAGATTCTTGGGGCTGTTCAGTTATCCGCCAAGGATACGTCATGATAAGACAGTCTCTTCCCTCTTTTTTTGGGCGTTCCCCAACCCCCTTCAGATCAAATTTGCCATTTTCTGGAGTTTTTCATGGTTTACTAGATCAGAGTATGATTCATTCTGTCCCAGAAGTCCTCAGGAGCACAAGGTTTTATTCCAGGATGTTTTTGGTTCACAGAAAGGAGGGGTCCTTTGAGGTCTGAGCTAGACCTTTCCTTTTTGAATACTTGCATCAAGCCACACACCTTCAAGATGCATTCCCTCCAGACTTTGTTACCCCTAATGCTTCCTCAAGCCTTACTGCTTTCCATGGATCTGAAGGATGCTTTCCTCCATATTCCCCATTCAAACTCTATTCAGAAGGTTTTTACATTTGTCTCTTTCTCCCTCTCCTTTTCATTCCCTGCTTTGTCCTTTGGCCTTTCCACATCACCAAGTGCCTGGCTCCAGCCATAGCTTTCTGCAGGCTTCAATGACTACAGATATTTCCTTATTTTGACAATCTGCTACTTCAGGCTCCCTCTCCTTACTGGCTTCTATTGCTCATAGTCTAGGTTTCACCATCAAGCACCTGAAGTCTGTCCTGTTCCCCTCTCAGGATTACACTTTCCTGGGATGCAGGATTCAGACTGCCTACTCCCAAGGTACCTTCTGGAACAATATATTTCAGTCCTTGCTTCTGCTCTCTCTCTTGACTGCTAGTGAAATTTCTGGGGTTCATGGCTTTGACCATATCCATGTTTCCTTTTGCCAAACTTCATATGAGAATGTTTCAGTGGTGTCTGTATTTGGTGTGGTTTCAGCATTGATGCCCACTGGGGTTTCCAATTCCTTACCTCTTTCCTTGTCTGAAACTCCAGCTTCAGTGGTGGAGTCAATACATCTCTCAATCCAGGTATTCCTTTACAGCTTCTTGCTCCATCTGAGGAATTCTTTATGGATGCTTCAGATTAGGTGCATCAGGCTGCATCACACAGTATGAGGGTTCAGGGTCCCTGGCCTCCTCATCAGTGACTGGATCACATCAGCGTCAAAGAAATGTGGGCACTTATTCTTGCTGTCCAGGCCTTTCTTTCCCTTTAGTCCCCAGGCCCTTTAAGGTTCTATACAGACAACATCACAGTCATGGTACATCAACAAGCAGATGGGGATACAACGTCCTGTCTTCTTTGCAGACTGGACCTTCAGGCCTAGTATCTAGCTATTCAAATGTAGGTTTCTCTGCAGGCAGTTTACATCCCTTCTTAACAAAACCTGGTGGCAGATGCTCTGAGCAGGTCCATTGCACACCCTCGTGGAACAGATGCATCATAGAAAGGTGTTTCTGGGCATAGTTCATCATTGGGGTATTCCTCAAGTGGATCTCTTTGCCTCCACTCTGAACAGACTGCTTCCTCACTTCTGTTACAGAAGCCAATGTCCTCTGGTTTGGAGGGTGGATGCCATGCCTTTTTTCATAGAAGGGGATGTTTGGATGCCATCCCTTATTCATAGAAGGGGATGTTCCTTTATGCCCCCCTTTGATTCTTCCCAGAGTCCTGCGCAAGTTCAAACAGGACTCTCCAAAAATCTTGTTGAGTCTCTTTTGGCCCAGGTAGCACTGGTTTCCCCTCTTTTCATCTGGCATGGGGCAGTCATCACAGGTTACCTCACCGGATGGATCTTCTCACACAACGCAAGGGGTTTCTTCTTCATCATTATCTGTCCACTCTTCAGTTGATCCTTTGAGTGAGTTTTAATACCCTTTCAGCACCCAATTCTCTGAGGATGCACTTAAGGTCTTGCAGGAGGCCAGGAAACCCAACACTAGAAGTCATATATTTCCAAATGGAAGAGACTTTCTGTTAGTCTTAAACTTCACCGTGATCCCTTCTCAGTGGGGGGTCCCTTTGGTTCTCTCATACTTGTGCGAACTGCTCCATGCTGGCTTGGCATATTCCTCTGATGTCAGCAATTTCTGCTTGTCTGCTTTTGACTCCACAGGGTAGCCTCTTGTTTTGAGGTTAAACAAATCCTGAAAGGCATCCTCCACATCAAGTCTCCAAAAAGCCCATCCTTCCTTCTTGGACCTTATGTTTGTTCTTGGAAAATTGACCCAGGCTCCGTTTACTGCTTATTCTCTGCAACTTTCCACCTGGAAGATTGCTTTATTGGTTGCCCTCACTTCTGCCAAGAAGGTGTCTGAACGCCAAGCCTTGATGGCAATTTCTCCTTTTTTTTGTTTTTTCATATGGACAGTGTCTATACATATGAAACCTTTTATATGCAAGGTGGTCAATGACTTGTCCCTTAAACTTTGACACACCTTGGATAATCATAGGCAGCTTGGGTATAATCTAGATGAGACAAAAAGGTTATATGTAAATCTGAGCAACTTTTTGTTTCTTTACATGCCAGAACATTGAGTTTAATTGTTTCTAAGCAAGCAGTCTCCTTCTGAATTTCAAAAGCCATTTTCTTTTGTTATTCCTTTCTTGGTAAACCGCTTTCTGCCTCCGTGTGGGTCCATTCTACTAGGGCACTGGCCTCCTCGGGCTTTCTTTAAGGGTCTGGGCACCAGTAACATCCTTGAAGCTGCTACTTGGTCTTCTGTGCACACCTTCACTAAACATTACAAGTTGAATGTCATTTCCAGAACCAGGGCTGGTTTTACTAAGGCTACCCTTCATGGGGTTGTGGAGGGTTCTATTTTGTCTTCTTCCTTTCATTCCTTACAGTAGCTTTTGTATTTATGTATTTAACATTTGTTTACCGGGAAAGTCCAACTGGGCTAAAAAAAAAGCCCATTTTCAGCCGAGGCCTGGGGAGAAAAGCTGCATGTAATAGCAAGTTATTAGTGCAATATTAAAATAATTTATGTAGGTACATCAAAAACAGAAATTTACATAGTTCATATTTAAATTAATTAAAATTGAGATGTAAGCCATGGAAATCCATGGTATAAGAAGATGCAACAGTGAAATATAATGACTTGGATTATACAAAAAGAAGTGCAATTTTGCAATGCAGTATGTACAAAATTTAATAAGGAATAGAAAGATAGTAGATAGCTTAAAGTGCAAAAAGTATGGTTAGAGGGAAGAGATAAGAGAAGAATGTGATCGTAATTAGACAGTAGTGGAAATAGCTGATAAAAGAAAAGGGATAGAACAGAGAAAAAAGCCTGAATTACCGATACGAGAACATGTGAATACATGAGAGATAGGGTAATTAGTGATGAGTGAAAGGGAGTTGTTTGTTTTTTTTTGTTTTGTTTTTTTCAGCCAGGGATAGTGTATATTCTTCCCATAGGTTATGAATACTGCAACAGTGATATAGAAGGACATAGTACAATTGTGTGAAATCTTAGCATAACAGTAGACGTCCTTCTGTTCATTGTTGCAGTATTCAGTCCCTCCCTCTTGTCCCCTTTACCTCCTTTTTTCTTTTGAGAACCTCTTCCTGGCTGATGGGTCTTTGCCCTTTTTCCCTGGATGTGCATATTCCCTTTTCTTCTGGAAAGGCTCTTGTTTTCCTGGGGGACTTCAGTTCTGACTGTCACCTTTATGCCCTATGCTGATGTGAGGAGCATACATCTGATGTACGATGCTGGTGAGAATTAAAGGCTTTGGTATACTAGTTGGACATTGGGCTGTCCTTTGCAGGGTTAGACATTGGGCTGTCCTTTGCAGAAGCTTCCATCTGTTTTGAATACTGCAACAGTAGCAAGGGCATCTACTATAATGGTAAGATTTTACACAACTTTATTTATTGACCTAGGATACCATTGCCGAATCTGCCCACCATGAAGGTCAGTCACCTCTTAAGAAAAAAGATGAGATGTCATTCTGAAGCTGCTGCTGTCCAGCTTCCACAGGACATCTCCATTGGGTTGGACCATGGAACGGCTGGTGCTGATGCCAGTTTCCTCTGCCATGACCCATTTAGAATCTGAACTGCCTACTCACATGTCTACTGAGGCTGTACATACGCCTAGTACAGATGTAGAAGGGGAACCACAGCTTATTTATCTAAAGAGTCTAGGGGATTCCTCAAATTTTCATTAGGGAAGGAGGTACCTGGTATCGTCGTTGAATCAAGGCAGGGTGCTAATCCTCCTAGATCTGTCAAGGCAGATGTTCCTTTTAAAGAAAAACAGAAAACAAAACATGTAGCTATTTTAGCTAATGATCTTCACAAAGAGTGGCAGGACTTTACTCCAGGGCTGTTTAGTGCCATTATGGCTCTAAAACCCATACAGGACTTGTCTGTCTGTCTTGCTGCTGCCTCCTGCTTTTTCTAAGGATTCTGATTCTATTGATGAGTTGGACTCTGGTGAAGAATCCCTAGCAAGTTCCTCTTAAATATACTTTCCTTTGGTTTTGGTGTATGATGAAAAGGATTTTGTCTCCTGATACTCCTTTTAAGGAATTGTCCTTTGAGTATATAGTGGTCCGTATGATGGAACACTTTAAATGGAATTGTTCCCAAGTGTCAGAGGTCCGAAAAAGGTATTGTGAAGTATTTCAAATGGATTCACCCAGCACTTCTGCATTCCCTCTAGTCTTAGCTGCCATGTTGGACACCGTTACAGTAGATTCTCAGGCTCCTGACTGTTGCCTTCCAGCATCTGATAAGATAGCCATATTTTATAAGGTAGCTGAGGATCATATATACTTGTATAAATGTTCATCACCTGATTCTGCTTTTGTTTTCATAGCTACAGATAAGCCATCCAAACTGCTTTCTTCTTCCAAGCTTCTGCCTTCTCACAAGGACAGCTGTGCTATGGAGAGGAATCCTGTAGGATAAGGGCGCTCTCTCCCCCCAAGTCACCTTAGTCCCAGATACTTTCACAGCGAAAATTGTAAGTGACCTGCTCACCATTGCTACCTGCTTTCTTCATTCTCACCACTAGGTGGCAGCACCCACTAACCAAATGCCGGTGCAACTGTAATATTACCTGGCTTCCCTCCTATTAAACTGACTATTTAACTTAAGAGCCTGTATTTTATTTTTATTTTTTCCTCTCTCTGTCAACAATCTGTTTTTTTTCACCCCCTGTACAACATTAACTATTCAACTTAAAACATCTCTTGCATCCCTACAAAGTACTCGTCCTTATCTGGTTCTACATCTACCATACCTGCTAACCTTTCTATATCATCAGCAGTAGTAGCTGATACTTTTTTGCTGTTGATCTCTCTTCTTTGGTCTTCCCCGCTCCGTTCGCCATGCGGGCTCACTCCGCTCCCCTACCCTACCCCCAATTCACCCCCACCCCCACTACCTCTAGATTTATACCCACTTAGCCACTCCTACTTCCTCTCCAACCACTAAACACCCCCTCATCTTCCTATCCCCTCCTCCATACATAACATACCTACATCACATTTCTCCCTCCTCCTTACTCAACACCTACATTGCCTATCAAAACCCCAACATGTTTGTAAAATATTCATCCCTCTCAATTCAACTACTACTACTCCTCAACCTTACCTTAATCTACTATCTTACCCAGCCTAATCTCATCACCCACACCCCACTCCTACACACAACCTACCCTCCCCACATATCACAAACCTACTATTACAACTCCATCTCTCCTGAACTATATCCCATCAACCACAACCTATGTTTTCATTACAAACTAATCCCTCCTCATAAAACCTCAACACCCACTCTCCCCTCCATATCCTCCACTAATATTTCAACTCACACCTCCCAAGCAAAACAATCCAAATACCTCTGCTACTTAACTCAACTTCTAACTTCCATACTTTTATCTGGCGATATACACCCCAACCCAGGCCCAAACCCCTCTTCCTCAATGTCTAAATCCATCCTATTTGCATCTCTTAATGCACATAGCTTACCTAACAAAATTCCAAATCTACATGCCTGGCTACTCCATAACAAACCAGACATCCTAGCCATTTCTGAAACCTGGCTAAAACCTCATATAAAAAATGCAGAGATAGTATCACTTAATTACTCTATCATCAGAACAGACAGAACCCATAAAAAGGGTGGTGGAGTAGCTCTACTCTACTCATCCTCCCTATGCATAACACCTTATAATAAAGTCATTCCCCAGTTCGCTAATGCAGAATTAATACTTGCTCATCTTCAGCTAAACAAACACAAATATATATATACATAGCCTCCCTTTACATACCCCCTGGAGACAATATCCCAATACTCAAAGAGATCCTCTCCTGGCTTTCAACTAATATCTGTAATGAAACTATAATCATGGGAGACACCAACATTAAGTGGTCCTCCATTCAATCCCCTACTCACTCCCTCAACATCAACCTATATAACTACTCTCAACTCATCAACTCCATAACTAGGCCATGCAAAGACTTCACTAGTGGCAACATCTTAGACTGGATTCTAGTCTCCCACCCTCACTACTACCCCAATAGTGGAACCCTTCCTGACTCCCTCAGCGACCACCTTCCCATCTTCGCTAGACGTCTTCCTTCTCCCTTACAAGTTACTCATAATTACATGACTACCCGATGCCATAGAAACTTTAACCCTGAAACTGTCTCTGACTCCCTAAAATCACTTAACTGGTACCCCTTAAAAACTCTACCCCTTGAAAATGCAATCACTCACTTTAATACTACCTTCCTAAATATTCTAGATACTCATGCTCCCTTAATAACCAAAAGAATAAAAAGGAAATCCACCCCCTGGTTAACTAAAAACACGCTAACCAGCATGCGATTTAGAGACAAAGCCTGGACACAATACCAGAGGAATAAATCTACATCTACCCTCACTGAATACAAAACTCTTCGTAACTCAGTTAAAAAGCTTATCTCAGCAGACCGTCGAAACTACTTCACCTGACTTCAAAGCAACCACAAAACCAACCCACAAAAGTTCTGGAGAGGTATATAACTGCCCTCTTAAAACCTGGTACTACAGGAAACCCAATCTCTTGCCCAAATGTACAAGACACTGATCTTGCTACCCAATTCAACTCTTTCTTCATTGATTCTATTTCCAAACTTACCTCTTCTTTTTGTAATAACAATCCACCTCCTACCTCCACTTCTCCTCACCCTTCTCCCCCTCCACTTTCACTCATTCCCCACCCTCTCAACCCCCACCACTCTACATTAAAGCTATTCCTACTTCTGCCATAAAAAACTCCTGCAGAAACTAAAACCATGCACCAATGCCCTTGAGAACATTCCCTCATACTTCCTCAGCATAGCTGCCGAAGCCATTGCCCTCCCTGTCAGTATCCTTATCAACCGCTCTATCCAAGAAGGTATTGTTCCTCAAATCTGGAAAAAAGCTTACATCATTCCCCTGCATAAAGGTGGAACTAATACTAATATTACCAATTTCCGTCCCATCGCCATCCTCTCTCCCATTTCAAAAGTCCTAGAGAAATGTATCCATCTTCAACTCCTTCCCCATCTCTTGGACAACAACCTATTAACTCCTACCCAGCACAGATTCAAACCCTATCATAGCACTATGACAGCCCTCCTGTCCTTCCTAGAAACTGTGAATAAAGCTAGAGATTCTGGCCTCACTGTATCTACCATCCTACTCTATCTCTCTAAGGCCTTTGACACTATCTCTCATAACCTACTTCTTACTAAGCTGTCTAACCTAAACCTTTCACCATCATCCCTTAGTTGGTTTACCAGCTATCTCTCCAATAGGCAACAAGCTGTCAAGTGGTGAAAACCACCTCCTCCTTTCTCAACACCCCCACAGGTGTCCCACAAGGTTCTATATTGGGCCCCCTCCTCTTCAATATTTTCATTAATGACTTTTTTCACTCTATCCCTTTTGCAAACATTATTCAATATGCAGATGATTCCATAATCATCTGTGCTGCCTCATCCATCCCAACTATTTTAAAGCTTACTCAAGATGCCTTCTCCACCACAGAACAGTGGATGAAAGACAACCATCTAGCACTCAATGCTGCTAAAACTAAACTTATGATATTTACTCCCTCTAAAACTAATAACTTTGATAGAAATTTATTCTCCATCACCAGCCAAAATAACACACCTCTTGAGCTGGTATTTAAACTAAACTACTAGGAGTCCAAATCGATGACGAGCTTAAATTCAACTCCCATCTACTACTAAACATAAAAAAAAAACACCAAAAACCTGGCATGCTTTACCGACACAATCTGGTACTCACTCTACTACATTTCTCCTTCCCTCTCTTCTCTATGGTGCCCCTCTTCTAACAAACCTACAATCATCTCTCAAAACCAAACTGTCCTCTTGTTACAATAAAATAGCCAGATTCGCCACCAGCAACAAATCATCAACCCATCACTGTGAACTTCTCCACAAACTCAACTGGCTAGAGCTTCCCAACTACCTCTCCTATACTCAGCTCACCTAAGCTCATAAACTCATATTCCAGCCATATCTCTGTCCCTCCCTCTCAACTTCCTTTAAAATGCACCACAGACAAAGACTTCTAAGATCAAACAATCAAAACCTTATTGAAGTTTACAGACCCCTCCACCCCCCAGGACAAAACCTTCTGTCCTTCTCACTAGCACGCCTATGGAACTCCCTTCCCCCCCCTCCATTCGTACAATTGCTAGCCTCCCATACTTTAAAAAAATCACTCCACTCTCATCTAACATCCACATGGGAATGCTCCTGCTCCCATCCCTCATAACCTACTCTCAACTTCCAACTCTTTTTTTCTCTCTTCCTTTTCACAAATCCCAGATAGCAAATTCATGCTTGCTTGTTGTATACAACTCCTTACTTGTACCTAGCAATTTCTTAGCCTACTGCATCTAACTACCTATCCTTAATTCCACTTTTTTGATACTTTTGCCTTTATTACTTTTGATTGAAATATGTTTGATCTGTTTTATAGCCAGAAATTGTACAATGTTAATCTCTGTAATCTTCATGTAATCTATGTGTGGAACTTAATCTTTGTATAATCTGTATGTGGAGCTTTTCTCCCCAGAACTCCATTGAACGCGGGTTCTTTAGGCCCAATGGAATGAAATAAATAAATAAATATACTTCTGTTACTGTGACTTTTAGAGACATTAATTATCAGTATGACATGACTAGATATGTCTTGGCTCTTCTATCCCAGCTATGAATGATATGCTTAATTCAGACAGTAATACTTCTGCTCTCTCTCTTTACTGAGTTTTTCACCTCAGGTATCTCAATATTCCATTAAATACAGGTATGTTTCAGCTGCTGCCGCCTCTAGTGCAGCTGCATCTGGCTCTGTCTTGGGGAGATCATCCCTGGTTATGCCTGCAGGCTTTGCCTGAGGATATTAACACAGCTTTTAGATTGTCTAAGTAATGAGAATCTTTTTTGCACTGCTGCTGCAGAATTGTATAAAACCCTGTAGGATAAGGGCAAGATTATGTAGGACCTCAAACACATGTTTTCTTTCTCCTGTACTTAAGTTCCAGTGAAACTATTCTTTGAAGTCTTTCTTTGTCCATATGGAGTGTAGACAACCTGCTAGAAGTAAGAGGGTTTTTCAGCAAATTTTCACAGATAAGCCCACTCTGAGTTCTAGAGTCCAAAAACCTGTATTTTCCTGATAAATCATCTTGTATCTGACATACAGACTCTTCATTCTTGTCCAGATTGTTCTGTCCATCAGGCTAACCCTTTACTTCCTTGTTTGGCAACAGATAACCACAGATGCCTGGGTTCTCTCTGTCATCTAACAATTTTTGTGGCTTGTAAGTTCCTTCCTCCATTTTCTGGTCATCCTTAGCCGTCTCGATTCCATTTTCCTCATTTATCTTTGATCCTGCGGGATCTGGTAGAAGAGGGAAGCATACAACCTGTTCCCTGCTCTCAACAGGGGACTGGTTTTTATTCCAGAATCCTTCTGGTTCCCCAGAACGAGGAGACATGGAGGCCCATCTCAGCACCTTTCTCAGGTTCCTTCCTTCCTTAAGGATGTGTCTCTTCAGACCTTTTTCTCTCCTCTTTCTATCCTTCTTCCCCAGGCTTTTCTAGTCTTCCTGAATTTGAAGGATGGCGTACCCCTATATTCCTATTCACCCTCTCTTCAGGAAAAGTTTACATTTCTCTGTTTCTTCCTGTCTTTTTGAGTTCTCTGCTTTGCCTTCTGTTTTTTCTACAGCTCCAAGGATATTTACCAAATGTCTAGGACCTGTGGTAGTTTTCTGCAGATTTCAGTGGATCCAAATATTCCCTTATCTGGACGACATTTTGTTTCAACCCCCCTCTCCCACAGCTCCTACTTCAGAATCTACACTTAACTGTACTTCTCCTGCCCAGTGTGGGATTCACTGTCAATCTCAAAAAGTCATACCTCTTGTTGTCAGTTTTCATTCTGTCCTCAGCTTATGGGTTCCGGATCCATTCCCTTAGATTTGACTCTGACATTGCAAAAGCTCATGGCAACCAGAAAACTGTCGAGTTACCCCCTTACCCACAATGCTTGTTTGCCACTTCCAGCGAAAGACATGGTGTTACAGTGCTCTCAAGCAAATCTTCATAATTAAGATGTTAATTTTTTCTTGTTAAAAATTTGATCTGATGATGTCAGTCTTTGTTCATTCTTGAAGAGTGGAACTCTGTTCCAGTCCTTGGAACCGGCTCAGCCATTATACAGCTTGCGCCAGCCAAAAAACTCTCGAGCTAAGACTCTACCCACAATCCCACTTTCTCTATTACTTCAGATTTCTTTTGCCATTCTGTCAGCAAGATGTGTGAGCCATTGCTCTAGGCCAAATCTTTGATATTTTCCTTATTAAGCTAATTCTTTGTATTTCGCTTTCTGTAGTTGGGTAGAGATATATTTCCTATATTATACTTTGTATTGTTTCTCTCTGTGTGTTTGAATACTCTACCCCTTACCTCTGGTATTCTCCGTTACCATTGTTGGTAACCCCTCTCCCGCCTTTCTTACCATTTGTGGTAATTCTTAGTACCATCGTTGATACTCCCCTTCTCTCTTTTCTCTTATATCTTTTGATATTTCTGCACTGCCATCATTGGCAGACCTTCCTTCTGTCCTTGGTGTGTGTATGTGTTTAGCTTGTTTCTTTTATACGGTAATTGTGAAAATGGCGGAAAAGCATAGAGGCACTTATGGATTCAAACAGTGCCAAGACTGTGGAAGATAGATGCCCAGTTCTAATGGACATGTTTTGTGTGTTTATTGTTTAGCTCCACATCTTGATCAAAACTATGACATCTGCCAAGCCTTTAGTAACCGAGCCTTGGTCAAGTGTAGGAATAAGCTCATATTGAAGGGCTTGTTAAAACCTACTGTTGGCGAAGCAATGTCCAAGTCTGATCCACCCCAAATCAGACTCTGTCAAAAAGAAAAGCCACTCTGTACCTGTATCTCCCATGGCACCAGTGGCACAAATACATAAGGCTACGGTTCCGACTCTCTCCACGGAACTGACAGCAAAGCTACTGAAACTACAACTTAAGGAATCCTCTGCACCAACTACTGTGCCTTTAGCACCAGCATCAGTACCGTCGTCTTTAGTTTGCAACTCAATGCCAACTTCTGTAATGGTGCCTCAGCAGGCTCTCCCCACCCCCTCTGTGCCGAAGCCAGACACAAATCTCTTTCCCAGGACGAGGTATTCACCTTCAGTAGGCACTTTGGTGAGCCAGTTGCCCAGTCCGTTTCTGGAATGCCTAGAGTCCCTTAAAGGATTGTCCGTTTGATCCTCCAGGAGTCTCTCAGAGGTAGATGTCGCGAGATTGGTGGATTAGCTGGTGGCGACCTAAGGGTATTCCTGCCCCTTCTCAGGCCCCTCTACCTCTTGGAGTTGAGGTATCTTCTCCAAGGACTCCATTTTCTCCTCCTCTGACTTCCACTGGAGCTTCATAGTTCAACACTAAGATCCCTCTGGTACTAGCTGTAGGCAACCCAACCTCAGCACTGGATGTTGCTCTGACTTCTTTGGTTCCATCCTTGGAACCGACAGATACTCTGGGCTGAGACTCCACTGCCAGTTCTGAGGGTCTCAGATGGACTCCTATTCTCTATGCAGAGATGACCTTGGCTCTCGGGGCCTTGTTGATTGTAGGTCCTCCCATAGCTCCTGCTTTGGAGGGTAGACTCTCAAGGTGGGGTGTGACCCTGGTTCTGAGGGGGTCTTTCTCTGTTCCAGACTCACACTCCTTCTCGGAGAGGTCAGCCTGTGCAGGCTCTCAGCAGGTTCCTTTCTGCATCAGAATGTCACATTACCATATCTTCTTGTCCAGAGCCGACACCAATTTCCATGATGCTTCAAGTTACAGCTACACAGGACCCCTCTTCTTAGGAGTATTCCTCCGAGATTTCCATTGGGGACCCCAACCCTGCCCCCCCCCCCGCTAAGAAGGCATGCAAGAGGAAGCACCTAGATTACCTGGAAGAATATGTCACCGAGGACACTGATTACAATGAAGGTGAAGATTTCCTCCAGTAACTCCTTGAAAATGTCTCCTTTGGAGATGCGCTACAGATCCTCGAGGAGAGGGGTAACTGGAACCCTCAAGACACGACCTCAGAGGAATCCGTGTACTTGCAAGCATTTGGTGCTCAACCATCTACTTCCTGGGTGGTGACCCCACCCGCTGAGAATCTTATCAAGCTGATTATGCATCGGGCCAGCTGAGAAAATCTTATCAAA
>NC_056745.1:360027268-360079768 GCF_019279795.1 Protopterus annectens
TTTTTGTTGTTAGAGCTTACAACCTCTGCAAAACTAGTGGTAGCAATACCTTCCATGTTAGTTGTGTCATTATTGTTGACTACTATATTATTGTCAACTATTTCCACTTCGTCAATACCTAAATTATTGTTTGTGATAGAATTCACAGATACAAAATTATCATTTCCATTGACTCTTGTGTTTTCCGACCTGGAAGGTTTAAAAGTTAAATCAACCTCTCTCTCGATTCTTTTGTTGTCATTAGTAACTTTTTCTTCACTGTAGGTACAGATATATGCTTCATTATTATTGTATCCGTAAATGTCCCTTTGCATCTTATTTTGTTTCCTTAGAATAACTGTTGCTCTATGTCTATCTGTTTTGGCCTCTATACCATTGTATAGTGGCAAAAATTGTGGAAAACAAGTGAATTGTTTAATATTTTCATCTGTGGTTTTAACTTCTTCGGTTAGTTTACCCAACTCTGTCTCATAGTGTTTTACTAAAATACGCATCATTGATATCCCTGCATCATTGTAAAGTTTCACCAACGTGTTAATTTTTTAATAATTTAGAGTGTAGATGTTGATGCTTAATGAATTGTTTACAAAATAAGGTTTTAGAAAATCATAGACATTGTTTTGAATGTGGAATATTAATGTAATGGATTTCTGATTTAATTAATTGTATGACATCATTTCCTGTTTGTATAAAACGGGAACAGGGGAGAGTTCCTGTTTTTCTGATGAAGTTCACATTTTATATTAAAAGTGAAAGAAAGCGCTAATTTGTATTCGCTTTGTGGTATTCTATTGCAACGGCTTTGCCAACTGTTCTTGCTTTGATATATATATATATATATATATATATATATATATATATATATATATATATATATATATACACACACACACACATCTATATACAGATATATATGTGTATACATATATATCAATCTCTGCTTGACTTACAAAGCCATGTCTGACCCAGATCTGTTGGATATTCTACATCTAAAGAAATACCAATCCCTCCGCACCACATGCTCCAGAGTCCTCAACCTCATTGCTGCACTTAACATAACATGCTGGAGGGACAGCTTCATAACCTAGAGACTGCCCATGCAATGGAATAGACTTCCCGTACATGTCAAGCAGAGCACCTCACTGGCCCTTTCGTAGGAAAATCTTGATGAGTGGATGGGAAATAGAAAATTCACCCCGGGGATCATTCCAGTGGCTCTATTCGATAGAGGCACTAGGAATTAAGGTCGGGTGGCATGATGCCAGGGTAATCCTATGGGCTGGGCTTGTAAAGGTTCAAGGGCCATTAACCTAGTACACACACCTATGAACCTATATTCCCCTAAGGCAGGGCTATATTAAGAACAAGTCTGTTTTTAATGCCAAAACTAGTTTACTTTGAATTAAAACATCAGTCTCTCAATTTTCTGTTCAACCTGTAAAATCCAGGGAGAAAGGATTCTGCCAACTCTGGATGTGCATAGGCAGCTGAGGTACTATCTTGACAGAACTCAACCGTTTAGAAAAGCTAATACTCTATTTCTTGTCATTGGACAAAAAAAGGGACTTCTTGTGTCTAACCAAACAGTTTTCAGGTGGTTGTCCGTCGCATTTGTTGTTAGCACCATGTCAAATCTGTTCCAGGAAGTGTCAAGGCCCATTCTCAACTAGAGCCTTGTCTTCTGTGCCATACTGGGAAGAAGAGGTGGACTCAAGAAGCATTTTAACATTCAAGACTGTACTACATTTTTTGTACACTTCCAGTTAACACCTGTAGCATCTTTTGGCATCACTACCAATTTTGGGTCTAATTTCTTTAAGCGACGTAACAGCTTAGAATGAGCAAGGAATTAATATGACGGTAAGATTGTTAAATTAGGGTGTCCTGCAGTAGAGAAGTGAAACAGTTTACCACTTCTTATTCATATTTTCATAAATGAGAACCATACATGCTGTTAAGGGTTATAGTGTGAAATGCCATGGTGGGAGACATGAAAATTCATTGTTAATGCCCATTTACATCACACTGCACTAGAAATATTGTTTGTTAGTAATTATGAAAATAAGCAATATTTCCATATTTCTTAATACTTTACAAACTATTGCATCGCAATAGGTGAAACAATAGATTTTTTTGAAAACTGTCATTTGTCATACTTTCATATTTCTGTAAATATCTTTAACATACAGTCAGGAATTTTTTGCAGTCATATGAATGCTTCTATGTGGTTTACAAATGTGCTCTGAGAATGTGTCTAGGTTGTATATTTTCCAAGATATGAGAGTTTGTTTTGTGAAAGTTAATCAAAAAAATATTTTGGGTTTGTATACATTGTAATATATTATTATTTATTTTTATTTATTGATTTAACATTTGATGTTAAGTTGTCAGTCTCGCCTTCATTCTTGCTGGATGGGTTCGGAGCCGATCCTCAGCTCCGACTCGGCACTTGCTAAGCTCGAGAGTCACTCGAGCCCCATATCCCATGATGCAAGGCGGTATATACCCAGATCTCGTTTGCCGCTTCGCTGATGAGGTACTCCTTTTGCCAGCTCGTGGTAAGTAATTCTTTTACTGTTGTTAGACTCCCCAATCCTAATTTTTCTTAATTATTTCAGTATAATTGTCATTTGTACGTAGTTGTAGGGTGTCTAAGCCATTTTACCTGTTTTCCCTACTTGTTTTTATGTAGTCAGGCCTTCTTCCCTACCCATCCCTTCCTGTCAGGGTGTGTGTGTGGGTTTATATATATTCCCCTTTATATTAAAATTTTAAATTAAAAATTTAATTTTCTGACTGGGACTGTGTGAGTCTAGGTGTGTGTGTACTCACTATGTCAAAGGAACAGAGGGTCTCAGGCTTCAAGAAGTGTGACTCGTGCTGTCAGAAGATGTCTCTGACAGACGGTCACACTTCTTGTATCTACTGCCTGGGACCTCTCCACCTGCAGGACTCCTGTGCTATCTGTCACTCTTTCAGCCAGAGAGTCCTGCAGGAAAGGAGAAACAAATTAATATTGAGAGGGCTTCTTAAACCGGAGGGCTCCGCCAAATCGGCTCGGCAAACCCTCTTAAGACCACCAAGGCCCAGGCTTCTGTTTCTAAGCCTTGACCTTGGCTCCGACTCCTTTGAGTCGAGATCGCTCGGCTGGAGCCGATCCTAATTTGCTAAATCTTCGGCACCGATGGCTATCGGTGTCGACACTGACTGTCACATTGGTGTCGGCTCCGACCACCATGTGGCTAAGCTGCATCGGCGCCGACCGGCTCCGATACCATTATTTTGCCTGTATCGGCTCCGGCTGCAGCCGATACATCCTGACTACACTCAGAGCCGAAAGTTGTCGACTCCTGGAGCCGAGGGTTTCGGCTCCGATGGTTCCTTCGAGGAAGAGGTCCAGGTCTCCTCTTTGGAACCGATACTGTCGGCTCCGACCTCTCCTCTTCTTCGGGCGGAGCCATCGGAGCCGATCATCTAGGTCTTCCAGGCTGTCAGACCACGATTTGGAGAGAGTGGTAAGCAGATTGTTAAAATCACAGGCACTAGCCCAAATGCTTCATAGTCCGTCTCAACAGACGACTACTAGTCCACACCCTCTTCAAGTTCCTCCTTCACTCTCCTCCAGAGCTCGGAGCCAGAGTCTATGGGATTAGTCACTGCTACGGCTACGGGCAGATACCACCCTTCTGCTCCTTCAGCTCTACTCTTATCTCCTCCTCGAGACCTTCGCTGAGGGATCCGTGGTCGGGCTCCCTGGTCTGCTCCGAGGGGTGAGTGGCATCGGACCCTTGTCCGACCCTGCTCTTCCCTCGGGGCCGGCCTTGGTGAGCTCGGCCCCGACATCTGCCTCGAGCCTTCCCTCTCGGTGGACCGGAGCCCTGTTTCTTCGAGCGGGGTCTCTCGGATCTCCCTGGCAGGGGAGCCTTCGAGGTGATGAGGAGTGTGCTGGCCCCTGGGCTCAGTCAGCAGTCTATCCCCTTAGCTCCTCCCTCTATGGTGCCTGTAGATGTCTCTTCCCACTCTTTTGCTCCCGGACCGAGAGATCCATTCCCCACTGGGAAGAACCCCCTCTTCCGAGGATTCTCCTGATCCTTCAGGAGATCCTCCGCGTAAGAGGACCTGTAAGAGGAAGCACCTAGACTCCCCTGAGTCTACAACTTCAGATACCGACTTAGATGAGTCGGAGGGGTCCTCAAGATCCCCCTCTGAGGATGTCTCTTTTTCAGACATCCTAGAACTCCTAAAACAGAGGGGAAACTGGCCCTCCATAAATCCCTCCGAGGATGAGTCGGTATACCTAGAGGCGTTCGGATCTCGACCCTCCACCTCCTGGGTGTCTCCGCCTTTTGACCCCCTCATGGAGGTAATAGCTCGGAAGGAGTGGGCAGCTCCTGATTCCGTAGAACCAGTTCCCAGGAGGCCTTCTAAATTTATTACAGCCCCTTCTGAAAAGCAATTCCTTACAAAAGGTGTCCCTGTTGATGACATGGTGGTGGCGGCCACCACTAAGAAGGAACTTGCAGATCCTTCCGTACCAGTCCATCCTCCTAACAAAGATTCTAGGACCATGGACAGGTATGGTAAGCGGATGTTTTCCTCAGCGACCTTTGCTATCGTCGCTGAATTACTTATGTCACTTCACCAGACTTCAAAGGGACATCCTTAAAGAATTAGGTGAAGTAGTACAGGATCCTACAGCTCCAGGGGCTCAGGACAAGATTGCTTCTCAGCTAGGAATCCTTAACTCCATAGCCAACTCCTCCATGCGGCTGATTTCGTATGCAGCAGATGGAGCGAGTAGATCTGCAGGGACAGGAGTGGCTCTTAGGCGTCAGTCCTGGATGCGGCTCTGTAATTTTGCAGATCCCTTTAAGGCGTCCTTCACAAACTCTCCCTTCGATGGAGCAACATTGTTTGGTCCTCAGGTGAAGGATACGTTGACCAGGTGTGAGCAAGCCGGCAAGACTCTCTCTGCCGTAGGGGTCCGTTTTTCCACCCCTTCTAGGCCTTACCCTAAAGGACAGAAGGGTGGAAAGATGTGGTTCCGTAAATCTCAGGGAGTCACGCCGGATACACGTGGTCAGTTTACCCCTAGAGGCAGAGGGGGTAATAATAACAGACGCCGCCCTAGGGGCAGAGGGGGTCCACAAAACCAGGGAAGCAGAGAGCCTCTCTCTGACAAGCCCTTCCAGCATCCCTGAGGTGTTGCCCGACTGTCCATCCTTGGAGGCAGTCGGGGGAAGATTATCGCTATACCCAGAAGCCTGGCATTCCCTCTCACAAGACAAATGGGTACAGCCGATCATATCCGAGAGTTACAAGATTCCTTTCAAGGAAACTCCCTTCACTCACAAAAATTCCCTTCCAGATGTTCCACCCGCTCTGAGGGAAATCGCAAAATTAGAAGTATCAAAACTTCTACACAAAAGGGCCATTCAGCCAGTTACAACAGACAATTCGGAGCCCGGAATCTACTCAAGGTTCTTTTTGGTTCCCAAAAAGACGGGAGATTGGAGACCAATATTGGACCTCAGCAGACTCAACAAGTCTGTGAAAAAGACAAGATTTCGGATGGTCACACTTAAATCGATTTTGCCCTTTCTGGGCAAAGACAACTGGATGTGCTCAATAGACCTTCAGGATGCGTACTATCACATAAAAATCCACAGACGCTCCAGAACGTTTCTCCGCTTTCGGCTGGGGTCCAGTCATTACCAATTCAGAGCCCTGCCCTTTGGTCTCACTACAGCCTCCAGAGTGTTCACCAAATGTATGGCAGTGGTCACGGCTCACCTGAGACGTCAAGGATTCCAGGTGTTTCCGTATCTCGACGACTGGCTCCTCTCAGCCACCACCAGGCATCAACTACTCCAAGCCAGAGATTACACCCTAAATCTCTGCACTCATTTAGGAATTTCTATCAACTACGAAAAATCCTCCTTATTGCCCTGCCAATCTATTACTTTTATAGGCGCAAATTTAGACACTGTCCGGATGTCGGCAAACCTCACAAGCAACAGAATCCTAGATATCCAAAACCATGTGCGGATCATCCTTGCCAGCAAAAAGGTGCAAGCCAGACTGGTCCTAAAGGTATTGGGCCTCATGGCAGCTGCCATTACTCTTCTCCCTTTGGCCCGCTTTTACATGCGTCTCCTTCAATGGATGTTGTTCACCCAATGGTCCTACCAACAATTCCCCATGCATCATCAAATTCTGGTGACACAAACTTGCAAAAACCATCTATCCTGGTGGATTTCTTCTCCCCAGGTTCATCAGGGCAGACCCTTTGTTTCCCCGGCCCCGGTAGCCACAGTCACTACGGACGCCTCCCTGATTGGGTGGGGGGGGTCATTATCAGGGCAGGATGGTTCATGGGACGTGGCAACCGTTCGAATACCACCTGCACATAAATGTCCTAGAGATGAGAGCAGTGCTTTTAACGTTGCAAGCCCTCAATGACTTTCTTCCCTTGGGAACGATTGCAGTTCACACGGACAATATGTCCGTAGTGTGGTATATCAACAAGCAGGGCGGAACCAAGTCCTACCCCTTGTGTCAAGAAGCTCTCAGACTTTGGCAATGGGCGATCTCCTCTCATCGGTTTCTGGTAGCAACGCATATCCCTGGGAAAACCAACATTTTAGCGGACAGATTGAGCAGAGCTATTCTCATGCCTCACGAGTGGGCTCTCAAACAATCTATAGTGGAGGAGATTTTTCAAGAATGGGGCCGCCCATGTTGCGATCTTTTTGCTACTCCCCAAAACAGCAAATGCCCGGACTTCTTCTCTCTCTTCCCACTTCCAGGCCATCCCCCCAGAGACGCTCTTATCCAAGATTGGCCCCAGGGACTTCTTTATGCCTTTCCTCCCTTTCCTTTGATACCACAGGTACTCCAGAAAGCTACCGTTTTGAGAGCCAAAATGATTCTCATTGCCCCGTATTGGCCTCGACAAATTTGGCTTCCGTTCCTCCATCGTCACCTCTTGGCGCAGCCGTGGCATCTGGACCCAGTGCCAGATCTTCTGATCCACCAATCGGGTCAGCTGCATCGGTCCATTCCTTCTCTCAACCTCACAGCTTGGTTGCTCCACTTCCTTCCTTAGCCAGGCTTCCTATGATCTCTAACCCTGTTAGGGATATCATAGTGGCTTCCTTAAATCCTCTACTAGAAGGATTTACACTAGCAAGTGGAAGCGTTTCTCTTTTGGGCGAAATCAAGGAATATAGATCCCTTTACTGCCCCTGTTCATGCAGTTTTGGATTTTTTAGCGGAAATCTTTCACTCGGGTTCTTCAGCTTCCACTGTCAAAGTTCAATTAGCTGCGATCTCGAACTTTCATGTCGGTTTTGCAGACCACAACATTATGTCCCACAGGCTTTGTAAAGCTTTTCTAAGAGGAGTTTTTATCCTTAATCCTCCTGTCAGGAGTCCTCCTCCTCAATGGGACCTAAATCTAGTGCTGACATCCTTAATTCTTCCTCCCTTCGAGCCAGCTGTTTCATGTTCTCTAAAGTTTCTTTCATGGAAGACACTCTTCCTTGTCGCTATTACCTCGGCTAGGAGAGTGTCAGAACTGCATGCCCTCTGTTCGTCCCCATATTTGGTCTTCCACAAGGACAGAGTATCCTTGAGAACTAATCCTTCCTTTTTGCCCAAGGTTGCTTCAAAACAAATTTAAACCAATCTATTGATCTCCTGTATTTTTCCCAATTACTCCAACAGATCGGAACAAAAATTACATTATCTTGATGTTCACCGCCAACTCAGATATTATTTGGACAGAACAAAACAATTCAGAAAGTCTGATCAACTCTTTCTTTCTTATGCTGAGAATAAGAAAGGCCTTCCTGTTTCCAAAGTGACCTTGTCTAGATGGCTTTCTTCCACCATTTCCGAAATCTATCAACTTAGGGGCAAACAGCTGTGCTCAAAACCAAAGGCACATTCCACCAGAAGCTTAGCCACTTCCACAGCCTTTCAGGCTAGACTTCCCTTAGATACTATTTGTGCAGCAGCCACTTGGGCCACTCCTCATACCTTAGTTTCTCATTACAAATTGGATTTGGCCTCCAGGGATAGAGCCAGTTTTGGTTCTACAGTTCTCAAGAGTCTGTTCCATTGAGCCACCCAGGATAGAGGTGCTAGGGACGCGGTCCCATCCAGCAAGAATGAAGGCGAGATTGACAACTTAACATTTAGAAGTTATGTACCTACCATAACGTTCCATGTTAGTTGTCTTCTCGCCTTCTTTCTTGCGACCCTCCCTCCTGCCCCCTTGCCTGGACAGACTTTGATCTCCCTTGTCAGGAAGATTGCTTCTTTGGGCGCCAGTTAGTTATCTGGGTTCCCATTATAGCCCTTTTGTTTAGGCTAATTGCTCTTCTTTCCTTAGTGGAAAGTTTTTTGTGCTAGGTGTTTTCCCTATAAGTACCAAACGAGATCTGGGTATATACCGCCTTGCATCATGGGATATGGGGCTGCCTCGAGCTGGTAAAAGTGACTCTCGAGCTTAGCAAGTGCCGAGTCGGAGCCGAGGATCGGCTCCGAACCCATCCAGCAAGAAAGAAGGCGAGAGAAGACAACTAACATGGAACGTTATGGTAGGTACATAACTTCTAATTTACCAGGATTGTCTGACTGGACAACAAGTGTCCGTTTTAGCAGTGTCCTGGGGAGAAAAACTCCATACGTTTACAGAGAGAAGAAAAATTTACAAGAGCGACATTACAGAGCAGTAGCATGCAGATGGTGCACTTTATAGCTGTTAGTATACAATAAGAGGATATTCCCTCCTTTGGTTAAAAATTCAAGTGTACAAAATATATAATGAGAGTAGATAAGAACCTGGTAGAGCATTGCAAGATATTTCACAACTGAATAAGAGTATATAAATGTTTAAGTTTTCCATATATACATTCAAGCAAATATACATGCAAGAGTATACATACATATATATGCATATACAGATACATACACACACACTAGATATATATATATATATATATATATATATATATATATATATATATATATATTTATACACACACACACACACGCATACATATATATGCACACACACATACATACACATATATAGGTCGTTGCTCACACATGAGTAGGTATAGTTAGATGGTGTTGTTTGTGTTGTCCATATTTGTAATATATTAAAGTATTTATGGAATGACTAACACCGCAATGACAATTATCACTGTAAAGAGCACTTCTTACTGATAGCATTGCTGTTTTTACAGTTTTAATAGCTTCTATGCACAAAATATTTCCATTTGTTTATGCTATGCTTTTAAGTTTATTTTTCAGAAAATACTGTGGAATGAAAGGGTGTGTGTAGGCTGATAGCAGTATGACATTACTTGGCCCTCTACACTTACTTTTACAAAGCATTACAAACTGTATTGCTTTTCCAGGTCTTAGTCCAACTTTGCTAGGACTGTCCTCCAGGATCTCCTGGATCCATATCCTTCCTGGTTGGATAGCCTTTTGTAATCAATCCATATAGGCTAAGGGTTACTGCAGCAGTGGGAACGATAGAAGAGCTATAGCTGTATAATTTTCACTTACCCATGACAGTAAATGTTTGAATTCCTCACTGCTGCAGTAGCCACATCCTTCTTACATCCCCCTTATAATGTATATGGTTATTATTAGGATATTAAGTAGTGTTGTTTCTTTCTACTTTATATGTTTTTTGCCATTTTTTATTCATTAATTTCTACTTTGTGTGTTTTGTTGTTATTATTATTGTTGTTACTTTTACTACTATTATTGTGGTTCAGGATTGTTAGGATCTTCTTTCTGCATGTGTGTGCAAGAAAGTCTAGAAGAAAGCTTCACTCTGATTGCTGATGTCCTTCCTTGGGAGTAGCCTATCAGTAGTCAGAGTAAAGGAGCGGGGGGTACCCAGATGAAGCTCAATGGTTATTTTTTCCTAGACAGGAAACCACCCATGTAGCCTAAGGGCTATTGCAGTAGTGAGGAATTAGAACATCGTGTTACGGTTAAGTGCAACTTACACAACTGTATTTTTCAGATCATTGTATAATTTTATCCAGCTGTGCCATTTCGCACCCAGTCAAGAATCTGCCTTTTTCAGTCTGAGCCATTTGAAGATGACACTGTGACAGAAGTGGCCTTATGTAAACAATAGTAGAAATATTGTTTACTGTGAGGTCATACTGAGAAAGGTCCTTTTCAAATGGTCAGAATAGGGAGATCTGCTGATTTGAGACACATTGGCAAGAAGTCTGAGACCATGGTAGCTGATAGTGCATCATGGCTGGTATCTTACTTGGACTTGGCTGTGTAGGGATGGCAGAAAGAAACATGATTGCTATTGGAGGTTTTGGAACTAATAATGCCAGTTTCCTGCACTTGTTCTGGGAATACCAAAGGGCTAAAATTAGAGGTAGAACCAGGCTATCAGAATGTGGAATGAGTTCTTTTCCACGAAAAGATGGTACACATCTGTCAGTTTTTATCTTTGGTATAGAGGATAGAGTATGTACCTGAATTAGGACTGGCTGAAGATAATACCTAGTTTTTGCTCGTGTTGCAGAGTAAACACTTCTCACACGAAAAAACTTAGTAAAGAAATAACTAGCCGGCTTCAGGAACACAAACCACTATTTATTACTGTGAGCGCTTTCGTAAGAGTAAATACTCTAACTTCTTCAGACAAACTCTTGGACAAAAGGACACACTTTATATAATATTGTAAACAATAAACCAATCAAACAATCATTCAATTAAGAAGGCTCCAAGCCCAATCAGCATTGATAGTTTCAAACCAAGTCATAAAACCATGGTATCATAAGTAAGTTACATTCAATAAGAAAAATCCATCAACATTATTACTAAAAAAGCACTTTTGTGAAAACTCCATTGTAAAATATTAAACATACATAAAAGATCGCATAACATTATGAAGCCCATAACCGTCTAACACGGTCCAACTAAGGCATGTATAAACAAATACAAAGGGCAGCTAGGCAGGAACTGACGTTCCTAATGGATATACCAACACGAAACACTAGAATATGTTTAAAAATTAAATAAAAATGCATAATATATAAATGTAAGAAATATATCTAAAAATATCCATAGATATATATATATATATATATATATATATATACATATATACACACAACAATGTACTGGGTTAATAGTTACTGCCTAAACCTTGACCTTTTTATAAGTGTATAAACATAAGAACTCTCATTAATATGTGTAAACTATACTGGTAGAAATATTTAATGTATGTATGTATACACAAATAGGCAAATTACCAGAAGTTGCTTATTATAAACTACCTGGTAAAAGCTTTTAATTTAAGCAAACATTTAATGGATATGCATTCATTTAAACCTGGCGGAATGTAGGCTGATGTGTGAATTTGCCACCACAATTCGCACTCCTCAAGCTTCAAATCCCGTGGGCCACCCCTTATATTGCGTTCAACTTGTAAAACTACAAAATAAAATTTATGATCAGGGTGCCCCATGATACGTTTGGCCAGGGCATTGTTAGCTAAATTCCTGTGAGTTCTATAGAGGTGCTTATATACTCTTTGTTTAACTTTCCTCTCAGTTTTACTGATGTAATAAGCATCACAAACTTCACATAAAGCAGCGTAAACAACCCCCTGAGTGTCACAGTTGAACTTCCCATCAATTGTATATACCCTGTCCCTAATCTTTATTTTATTGCTGATTATGAAATGTGGACATCTACCACACTTAGACATATCAAGGCAGCTCTTACTGTTTTTTTCTTTTTCTCAACTAGACATTTCAAATTAGGGCCCCTTCTAAACGTAAGCTGTGGTGATTGACCTAAAGATTTATGAATCCCATTATCTTCTAAAATGAAAGCCCAATTTTTAGTAAGGATGTCCCTAATGAGTTTAGAATCTAGAGAATGTGACATGTCCAAACTAGTGTCTATTCTTCATTGAGAAGGTAGTACGCCCAATGATATTGTCTATGTATCATATCCTTTGTGCACTATGGGGCAAAAATGGCCTACTAGCCTTTTATTAATCACTTCATCAAAGATATGTTCTAGGAACCCCAAGGGATAACCTCTTTTAATGAACATATTTTTGAGCAAGGCACATTCACTTAAAAAGTCATCATAGTTTGAGATCATTCTGGCTGCCCTGACTGCCTGCCCTTTCACTGCTGCCTTCTTCTGATGGTGTGGGTGGTTACTCGTGAAATGCAAGAAAGCATTTGACTAAGTGGGCTTTCTAAAGATAGTAGTTTTATACCTACTATTAAGGCTGTCTTTACATAGACAGACATCCAAAAAATTGATTGAATCAAGGCCTACTTGGAAAGTGAATTCCAAAAATGTTGTTAAGGCTGTGATAGCTGTAATAAATGGTTGGATCAATTCAACATCCCCTTTCCAGATGAAGCACATGTCGTCCTGGTATCTCGTGAATCAGACAACATGTTCCTTGAACACTGAGTTGTTGAACAACAGCACTCTTTCCCAATAGGCCATTACGCAGTTGGCAAAACTACTGCCACAAGGTGACCCCATTGCTATCTCAGATTTCTG
This sequence comes from Protopterus annectens, assembly GCF_019279795.1. NCBI lineage: Eukaryota > Metazoa > Chordata > Ceratodontiformes > Protopteridae > Protopterus > Protopterus annectens. The sequence continues at coordinate 360,039,860 of NC_056745.1, forward strand.
TAAAAACAGTTGCCCGTTGAAACTAATAAAATTATTAGTCAGAACTATTTCTAGCAGAGCTTCGATGACATAAATATCTTTATCATCCATCCTTTTCATATGCAAGAAATCCTTAATCCATTCCATACCCAAATTGTGCGGAATGACAGTATAGAGATCATTAATGTCAACTGTAAGGAAGACGAAATTGTCATCATATTCTAAGTTGTTAATGCCATCAAGAAAACTCCATGAATCATGGCAGATTTGTGGTTCTGACATGACAGCAGGTTTCAGTTTATGATCTACATACTTTGCACTTGCGCAAGTAATAGAACCCCTCCCATCCACTATTGGTCTGAATGGGGGGATTCTTCACATCTTTATGTAGTTTTGGAGCTCCAAATAACAAAGGTGTCACAGGTGCTGACATAGTCAAATAATGGAGTGTGTCCAAATAAATACTCCCTTCAAGAAACAAATCATTAAGCATGTTATTAACATTTTTATAAGCCCCATTGATTTCATTTAAACTTACACGTTCAAAAGCAGCACTATCCAAATGCACTTGCATCCTAGCCACATATTCATATTGATCCATAAAAACAAGGCCACCACCCTTATCGGGCTTCATGACTCTAACATTGCATGCATTGAGAAGGTTAATGAAAGCAAGTTTGTCCACAGAAAAATTCCTGTGTATACTTAAATTATTAACTCTCTTTGTTAACAAAGCTCGAATGTCCATTTCGCACACTTTTTCAAACACTGCCAGGGATTCTTGTAACAGTGAATTAAATAAACTTGATACTCTCAAGCTGTTAGTGAGCGTGGAATTAGTTCCCATTAGGCAAGTTAAATTCAGTTTGCGTACAAACATTTTTAGATCTAAGATAGTCCTGACCAAGTCCTCTCTTTTATCTGGGACAAATGATAGACCTTTAGCAAAAACATTAACCATGCTGTCATCTGTATGGAGGGAACTAAAGTTAAATATTTTAAAATCTCCTTCAGCACTTACTATGATTTGGAGGGCATCTTGTCTCATCTCCTTCTCCGATTCTGGTGTCTTATTTATTATTATTGTTATATATTGTTTTTTTTTTTTTGACATATCTGTGTTATCTGTTTCTCAGAGTTAAAAGTAATACAAATATACATCTACAGTGGAAACTGAAAGGGATTATCAGCTTACCACAATCACGGTGTAGCACTTTAATCACCTCTTATATGAAGATATTCAAATAAACAGAGGTAGGGGAGTGTGAACCACTAAGCAAATGAAATTTCTCAGTTGCTAATATGGGAAGCAAAACATTGACTATAGTGAGGAGAAATGAAAAAGCTTCTAGCAATGCTGGCTATTAAAAATTGTGCCTCATGCACTAACCAAAGATGTTCTTCATAGTCAGTGTTTTAGTACTGATTCTTGGGTGCTGTGGCCCAAGTTCAAGTTTTTGCATTATCCCTTGCCAACAGATGTCATAGGACTGGCATCTGGTTGTTGAGGTGTAAGAATAGCTCATGTCAGGGCCATCTTCAGTTCTTTCTAATGCACAGTGTTATTCACTTTTTTGGTTGTTCAAGTCAGTTGGTTCATTTTTTCCAGAGTTTCTACGGTCTCCCAGGCAGATAAGTGCCCCGTCAGGGATTTCCTCCTAAAGTTAATTGCTTGAAATGTGGGAAGCAAATCCATGATAAAGATTTTCACTCTTTGTGTCTGTCCTGTGTGGGGCCTCAGTACAACATCTTTTTTTCTGTCCTGATTGTGTTAAATTCCAAGTGAAGATTCTTAAATGCAGGGCCGAAGTCTTAGCAGCCTATGTAGAATCCCTGTTTTTGATTCCCCTCTGTCTTTGCAGCTCCATGCTTTCACCAGTGTCACTCTTATAAAACAGAAAGACAAAAGAAAAATACAAGGAAAAAGAATGAGGATGTTGCCAATGCTCTGGCCTATGCCACCAAAACGACTGACTCCGGTGAGGTGCTTTCTCAGCCCTCTGGACTGGTGACTGCTGGGCCTGATCCCTCTTGAATGACCCCTCTGGAGGCCGCCATGGCTTCAGGCCTTTTGTTTTCTGCATCACAACATTAATGTTAGTTGAGTCTGAGATCATGCCATGGGTGTCAGCTTCTGACATATGTTGCAGATATCAACAGTAGCGCCTTATCTTCCTCAGACTTGGAGCCAGAGGACATCATGGTTGGATGATCACTCCCTCAGGTTATCTTGGCTAAACAGGCACCAAAACTTAGAAGAGCAGTCAACCTTCCACTAGCTTCTCATCCACTCCTGCTCAGGTCAGAACCCAGGACCTCTTGAAAATAGCCCATGATTCATACCCATTATGAAATCCAAGGAGCCCAGCTGCATTCATACTCGTACCCCCTAAGACTCCCCCTCCAAGAGGCATGGGGTTGTGGCTTTTCAAGTAGAATCTGATTCCTATGGCTGTGCAGATGAGGAGTTGTCCTACTCTGAGCACCTCCCATTCCAACCGTATCCTGACTCAGATTCTGATAAGACCCTTTCTTCTGAATCCTTCAGAGGTGACATCTTTTTGGGGACACCTTTTTATAAATTGAAAGAGGCTTTCAGTTAGGAAGACAAGCAATTCTTGTAGGCTCAGATTCATTATAGAGAACTTCTGAGTTTACCATCTCCCAGACCACTAGCTGTCCCTCCATTGCATGTAGTACTTCATGATGTTTTTGAAGAGGTGTCTTTAACCCCTGACTCTCTACCACCTGCTTCCAAGAAGCCTGCTTGTTTTTACAGAGTGTTTGACTCTCACAAGCACCTCTATAAAAACCCTAAAACTGAACCCGCAGTAGCTTCTACAGAATCCACTAAATGATGCAACTAGACACTCTTTGCTTAATGATAGAGAAAGTTGACTACTAGACAGATTTGACAAAAAAGCTCATCTTCAGCTACACTCCACATAAAGTAAGAGTCCTCTACATGACCAAATCACTCCTAAGGTAGAGACTATTTCTGACCTACCTCATCTAATAAAATTCAGAGGAATGCTAGAGCAGCCTTACAGGTCTTCAGACATTCTTAAAAATGTGGGTATGATGCAGTGGATGCATCATGCAGAGCAGCTGCCACAGGCTCAGTCATTCACAGGCATGACTGGCTTCAGAGAGAGCTTCCCTCAGTCCAGGTGAAGGCAGAATTTCTGGGTGCTCCAGTAAACAAGAGAGTTCCTTATTTTGGACCACCAGCTGAAAAAGTTAATTGAGAAGCTGGACAACAGAGGAAAACAAAAGTAATGAAGGAATTTTGCCTTTCACCTGCACCAGGTTATAATAGAAACTACCATTCCAAATCATGGCCTTTCCCCCCTAGAAAGGACAAGGGGAGGTCTCCCCCATGCTAAGACTTGCAATCTGTGAGGTGGCAACTTGAACCATTCCAGAGATCAGGTAACTCCAAAGAGCCCACCCATCACGGAAAACAACTGTGACTATGTTGAATCTTTGAGCCCTCCTCCTATACGCAGCCACCTACCCCCAACCCTCAAGGAGGAAGACTCTCCTCCTTCCTACACCAAAAAACAGTTGGTACTCCACATCATGAAAAGGGGTTACTCCATTTCAGTCCTCCTCGATCTACTACTTCAAGAGTCCTTTCAACCTGTTCCTCCAGGTCGGGAGTGAAAAGGCTTCTATTTAACGAATTTTGTAGTTGCAAGAAAAGAAGGCATCTGGAGACTTATCTTGGATCTGTCAAGATTAAGCAAGTTTCTCTGTGTCCCAAAATGCTAGCATTGCAAAAACTACTTCCAATGATCTTCCAGGATGCCTTCATGGTTACTGTAGACATGAAAGACTCTTGCAAGAATGCCCGTAAGACAGTTACAGGAAATAGCTGCATTTTGTAACATGCTTGCAGTACCAATTCTGTGCTTTACCATTTGGGTTATCTGTCATCACCAAAGTCCTAACCCGACTTGTAGCCCATTTTAGAACCCTAGAGGTCACATTTACCTTTACTTGAATAACTGTTTCATTCAGAGAAAAACACAACAGAGACTCTAAATGTCTTGCATGTCACCATAAACTGCTTCCAAAAGGTAAGCTCACTTTGAATCTCTCCAAGTCCTAGACACTACCCCAGACAAGGATTCTCTTTTTGGAAACACTTGTAGATCTTTGCAATAAAAAAAAACTTCCTCCCCATGGTGAGGTATCTTACCTGACAAACTACCTGCCAGTTTGCTGCCATAGCAACATATTTCTGTAGGGGAATTTCTAATTATCTTGGCTTACATGGCATTCTGCATACTTATGACCCACCAGCAAAGTTACCTATGAGAAAGTTTCAGTAGTTCCTAAAAAAAATTTTTGGGAACCACACTCTCAACACTTGGAAATTCTTATGATTCTTCCATGCATGAAAAAGAAGCTACTGTGATGGAAAAACACCATTCTACAGAATCCAGGGAGTGATTTCTCAGTCAGAGCCAGACAAGACCATCACCACAGACAGTTCAGACATAGCCTGTAGAGCTCACCTAGGGTCCATGAAGGTGCAGGCCATCTGGACACCAGACCAGAGGAAGTTGTATATAACCAAAAAGAGATGTTGGCTGTTTGATTCTAAAAGCCTTTCAGTGCAGTTTGGCCCCAGGTACATTATAATTCTGGACAGACAACACCACAATAATGTGGCACATACATAAGATGGCACCCTCTCCTATCTCTTGTGCAGTCTTGCAATGAAGATTTGGATGTTAGCACAAGAACTAAAACTAACACTTCTAGCATCCTACATTCTGGGGCAGAACAATAGCCAACACTGTAAGCAGGGATCTTATAGACCCCAACAAGTGAATGTCAAAGAGAGAGAGAGATTCTTAGAATTAACCTTGCATGAGAAATTCCGTCAATAGACCTTTTTGCCTCTCACCAAAACAGACTTCAGATTTTGTGCTCCAGAACCTAACAGGCAGGGAAGAGAACAGATGTTTTCTTCAGATAGGCAAACCTGTGACAATATGCTTTTATGTCTTTACCCGTAACTCCCAGGGTACTGGTAAATGTCAGGTCAGACAGGCCAAGCTGTGATCCTCATATTCTCTTCTGGTTTTCCCTTCTGTTGACTCCCAGTGAAGAGAGCATTGGGTCTTGTTTCACTCACCAGGGCAAACCTATAACTGGCCATGTCAAAGCCCATTCCATTAGACACTGAGCAAATGCCTTGCTCAAAGGAGTTCCTAACAGACCATCCTGGAAGCTGCCACTTGGCCCTCAGTGCCTTTATTTATTGAACACTGCCATCTTGCCTTTGCCTCCAAGGCTTGAGCAGGGTTTACTACTGCCTTACTGCAAATTGTGCTTTCCCAGGGCCAAACAGATTACCTGCCAACCCAACCTGTAGCTTTGGGAATCCTCCCAAAAATAAGTACTGAAACATTGACTACAAAGAACATTGTGTAGTTGTATGACATTTGTATAATTGTAGATGTTTGAGTAGATCAGTATTGCAGTATAGACTCCCACCCTCCAACTCTTCTGTCTGCAGACCTCTTTCACCTTCTTGCTGAAAGTAAGAGTAAGGGGGAGAAGGGATTCTAGCAGATAGCTTCACACTTCATCATCATCATCCCTTCTTTTCTTCTAGTGTCTAATACTGTCAAACTCTGACATCTGCTAAAGTTGTGCTGTTTTCAGACATCAGACTGCTTTTCGTTGCCTAGAAAGACCTGACTTTAGTGCCAACGGATGGCCTTCTTATCCCCTGACATCCATCGGCAAGGAATGATGCAGACTTTGGAAATGAGTGTGGTCACAGGCTTCTGCACAGCTTGAAGACCCAAGAGTCAGTACTGCAGCACTGATCTACTTAAACATTTGCAGCTATGATAATTGTGACACAGCTGTACTTCCTGTAGTGTAGACCAATGTTAGTCTTCAAAGGATAGAAATGCAGCTGATGAAAACCCCTCTTGGGAAAACAAAGGCAATGGAGTTGACTGAACCCAAATGTACTGATTTGTTGTTACAACAGAAGAAAATAGTTTTGTTTACCTCCATCTCTCTGTTATATTTCTCTGACTGTTTTCTTCTCGGCTCCCTTCTCTCTTGACAGTCTGACTGTTTGTGACTTTCTGTGGCCTCTTTTTCCTTGTCTGTTTGGGGAAAAGAACTGAAAAGCTGAGTTAGAAATCATTGCATTATGCCTGAGTAGCAGTTGAATGCTGGCATGCATTTGGAGTGTCGGTTCCAACCAGTGCTTATAACACTAAAAGAGTACTTTTGTGTGTCACGTTGTGGCTAGTTAAATCTCTGTTGCCTGCACTGTAGCCATGTTATAATGTCCTCTGTTAAATCAAGAACTTGTAAACTCTTAGCTGCTTACTTTCTTACTAATATAGCCACAAAAGAAAAAAAAACATCTTTAATGTTTTAAAGCATTCTTTTTTTTTTATTTCCAGAAAATGATGTATGACAATAACTTGGTGAGACATTTGGATGCATGTGAAACAATGGGCAATGCTACTGCAATTTGCTCTGATAAAACAGGAACCCTTACTATGAACAGAATGACTGTTGTCCAAGTATACATTGGTGGAAAGCACTATAAAAAGCTTCCTGTGCCTGAAGACATCAATGAACGTACACTAGATCTGCTTGTGACAGGAATTGCTGTTAACTCTGGTTATACTTCAAAAATTCTGGTAAGCATTTAATTTGTAATATTGTAAGTACATTATTGTTCATTAAGTCTTTCTGTTGTCATTAGCCTTGCATTTACTATTCGAAGACAGTTTCTGTAAATTTTTCTTAGGATGTCTGTATTCCCCATGTAAATCTTAAAAAGTACGCTTGTGCTAGACAAATGGAATCTGAAGACCTTCAGCTTAAGTGCTTATTTTTTCTGTAGGGACATACCAGTATTGTATTGTTATAAAACCTAAATGTTTGAAAGCCTTTTTAAGTGAAACAAAATTATAAAAGCTTGAGAAACTAGAAGTTTCTCAAAACAAGATAGAGGCATCACATGAAGATGCAGGGCTTCACTTTCTTATCATCCAGTTACAGATAAAGGAAAATGAGAAAGTAAAGGTGCCTGATTAAAAGTGAGAGTGAGTAGTAAAAAAAAGAGAGAGATGGTAGGAGGAAAAATCCAAAAATGGTAGTCCTCTCTGAGTTATGTTGACAAAATACCTTCTAAGGCTTCCACGTTGTATAAGGGAGTTGGTCACAAAAATGTGCTAAATTTCCTACACAGGATCCGATGTCTGTTTTCATCTGATTCAACCTTTGGTTTATCAGCTCTGACCTCTGCATTTTTTTCTGAAGCTTGGATCTAGGGCTCTGACTCCTCCCTTACCCAAAAGTTGCTATAATAGTCAAGGTGTTTATCTTTGGACAGAGTACAGGGTTTGATTCTCACGTTGGAAAGAAAAATTGACTAGGTTTAAAATGGCCCAGAAGGACAGTTAGCCCTAGTATATGCGAACATACATTCCTATGAACATGAACATACAGTGTATCACAGATCTTGTTTGCCGCTTGATCCAGAAGGACGTGGTTCTTGAGAGCTCTGACTTTGGAGACAGTAAGTAGGTTTTTTTTTGGCTATAGATCTAGTTGTTTGCATCTGTATTTTTTTTTTTTTTTTTTACTACTTAGCTGCTTCATTCTCCATTTAACAAAAAAAAAATTGTTTCCCGCATTCCAGAGTGTTTTTGTATTTACCTATTCTGTTGTGTTATTGTGGTAGTACTGTTCTCCATGGTCATGTTACCATTGCTTTATTGTTGGACTGTGTTTTGTAAAGTTTTGACAAGTGTTTTTTTTTCTTTTTTTTTGAGTAGTTGATTCCCTTCCCCAGTATGTCAGACTAGGCTGCTGGATTTTAGAAGTGCTGTGCCAATGGTCACAAAATTCAACCACAAGACCCACATTCACTTTGTGTGTATTTTTTAGGGGTTGCACACCTGGATGCAGAATGTGAGGCATGTGCCTTTTTTGGTCAAAGGGGACTGCAACAATGCAGGGACAGTCTTATTCTGAAGCACTTTCTTTTACAGGGGAGGTTTGCTTTTACTGTACCAACTGTCTCTTTTCCTATGAAGAAATCAGTCAGAGTTATACTACAAAAGAGGAGGAAAAGTTAAAGGAGAGAGACAAGTCTAAAGAAAGAGAAGAAGACATGGAATCTGAGAAGAGTGTAGAAGAGCCCCAGGGAACCATTGGCCCAATACGATTGAGTCCCTTAGTCTGGCACTGAAGATACTAAGGTATTCGGATCCAGACCCTCGACATATCTGATCTCCAACTTCCCCACATGCTTCTCGCAGGAGTCAGTGAGTTCCAGGTTTCACTTCCCTTTCCTGCAGGCAAATCGACTATCTTGTCAACCTTTGATGACTTCATCTTTTAGGTCCTCCCATTCGTCGAGGAGTCTTTCAGAAGCAGATATTGACAGGATTATGTGGAGGTTATTTTTAAACTCTGCTTCAGCTGGTGGTCATTTCAGCGCTGATCCCATTAGGGGGCTGTTGGTACAGCCCCAACTGCCCCACCACAGGTTTCACCCATTCTGGTCTGACGTTTGGATCCAAAACCCATAGATCTGGGCCTTCCTGCTAGAGCACTGATATGGGAGATGACCACAATTTCAACTTTGATTCTAACAGTTTCCCTTACTCTCTCGTCTGTGACACAGTCGGATCAGGGTGAGTCACTGAGCTCATACCTTGGAGTCTAGGTTTGGGGCTTGGGGTTATCTCTGAAGTTTTCAGGTCTGTCCCTTGCCCATGGTGCTTAACAACTCGTTGCCAGTATCAGCCTCGGAGTCCGGGCAGAGGGTGTCTCTCCTATTTCTCTTGTAGGTCAGTGGGCCAGCCTCCTGTTCCTCTTGCAGATCAGAGGGTCACCTCCTCTGCCCCAATTACATCTTCAGCATTCAAAAGGGTTCTCTCCAAGTCAAGAAAGAGGTGTATCTGCCACGATTTTCTTCATGTTTAACTATTGCAGTCATCACCTGTAGGTTATCCCTGCCGTGGTAGCCCTCGGCCAGCCAGAATACCAGAGTCAGTGTTTTTCTGCATCGGCTGCTGTCGCTTGCTTTGATGTCAGGTCGTCAGTGCTATAAAGGAAGACATCCAATGCCATTACATCAGTCTTTCTTATCGTGGAGCCCGTAGCAGAAGCAGTTCACAGGTGTGCTGATCGGTCGCTACCAGAGTTTGAATTACAGCAGAAACCGTCTAAAGCTAAGTGCCCCGTTGGGTATCCTTTTTTCTTGCACTAACTGATGTCCGAAAAAGTTAACAATGGTCTCGCCTGTGGAAAGCAAATACCGCACCAAGACTTCCATTCATTCTGCGTCACTTGTTTAGGCCCAGACCATGACGTCCCCCGTTGCCGGTTCTGTGCCCTCTTTAACACGAGAACCATTAATTGTAGAGCTCTTATTGTAGCCAAAATGGCATCTGTCAGCCAACAGTCCGTAGATTTCCCTAAAAAAAGTAAGGATAAAGATAGAGACAGACCACACAAGGCTAAGCCTTCCAACAACTCTACTGCTAAGCAGGTAGTCAGTTCTCCGGAATTCACTGAGGCGCCTTTGCAGCCCCTGATGCCCAATTCGATACCTTCGCAGGCCTCTACTGAGACCCTTTTGGAGTCCAGTGTGCCACAGAAATCTTCTTTTTCTGAGCCTTTGGATGTCCTTCATGGATGCATCTGCAGTCATAACAACTGGGTTGTCCTGTCGTCAGGCAGCCCTGCAGTCGGCCGGATTCCAAAGTCCGGGTCCGGCTTCGGCTGATGTCGCACTCCACCCGACGTCATCTCTGTTGGTCTTCGGGTATAAAAGCATCAGCCGACGCCATTTTCCCCAGTCTTTCTTGCCGCGTGGCGCCCGAAGCAGAAGCTGTTCGCAAGTGCCGGTCGGTCGGATCCAGAGATTACTTCTACCGAATACTACTTCGAAGACTTCTAAAGCTAAGTACCCCGTTGGGGACTCTTTCTTGCCTCAGCCGATGTCAGAAAAAGTTAACAATTGTTTAACCTGTGGGAAACAAATACCTCATAAAGATTTCCACTCTTACTGTCTGCCATGTTTAGGCCCAGCCCACGGCGTAGCAGCCTGTTCGCCTGTGCTTCTTTCAACCGACGAACGCTAGGCGCCGGTCGGAGTTTGCAGAACAGTTTTTCGGTTCTGATTTTGCGTACATTATGCCGCCGGATCCTCCGACTACCCAATCTACCAAAAACGCAAAGAAAAAGACCGACACTCGCGGTCCGCGGTTTCGGCCGAAACCATGGTTAAGCAAATCATGAGTGTCTCGGTTTCGCCGAAACCGAGAAAACTGATCAAAGTACAGCTGAACCTATTCCTACAACTGAGGCCCCTGCTACAACTCTTGAATCGACCTCAGAAATTTTACCCACTACGGTGGTTGACTTATCAGACACCATCCCTTGGATGTCTCTACCCCAGCACGTGGTGCTGCTAGGCCTCCAGCAGCCATGTCCATTAAGGCCTACGCCAGGGCTAAAGCAGCCAAGACTACTAAAACAGTGCCTGTTAAACCCCCACATCCAGGCCCTCTTCTAGTTCTCAAATGCTTACTTTGGCAGAAGATTTAATTTCTTTAATTAGAGGATCTCAATCTCACCCAGACAGGGCCTCTCAGCCCCAGAGAAGAGACCTAGGGCAGAGCCCCCTGAGCCAGTGTCTTCTGATGATTCTGCTGATGAATCAGACATAACTGATCAGCCAGAGGCTCCCTTCTCCAATTTTGAAGATTCTGATGCTGAAGAATCCATTCCAGCTGCTTCCCCACCAGAAGAATTCTCCTTTGGGGAAACCTTGCATGCCATGCGAGAACAGTTCCAATGGCAGCAACAGGATTTTTCAGACTCCAGAAAAAGACTTAGGACCTTTCTGCACCTCCCACAGCACAGGCCCTTAGCTATACCTCCTGTTCTCTCTGTGGTGGATGATGCTTTCAATGATGTTTGCTCCGCTCCAGATTCTTTACCCCAGCCCCTGCCAAACCAGACAGATTTTACAGGGTGCCAGATACTCATCACCACCTTTACAAGGCCCCACTTGCAGACCCAGAAACTATATCCCAGGGTCCCAAGACAGTAGCCGCGACCATAGCTAAAAACCCTATTCCTTCTGAAAGGGAAGCAAGGTCATTAGACAGATGGGGTAAAAGGTCTACACTTCAGCTACTCTCTCAGCTAGAGCTTTAAACTGTCAGTTTCACATGATACAATACCAAGAGTTTATGCTGGATCAGTTAACTAAAAAACTAACCACTGATGAATCTCTTGATAAGAAATATGTATTAGAGATGGTAAATAACATACAACAGGTTAGCAACCATTCCTTAAAATGTGGCTATGATGCACTGGAGGCTTCATTTAGATCAGCCATGACTAGCACAGTGATAAGAAGGCATGCATGGCTAAAGGAACAAGCTTTACCGGATCATGTTAAAGCTAAGTTGCTAGATGCTCCTATGGACAAGACAAGTTTGTTTGGTACACCTGCCCAGCAGGTTATGAAGAAAATGGAAGAAAAGGCAAAATCTGTTCAAACTGTTAAAGATTTCTTGCAGGTTCAACCGCCAAGGTTTAGCAGGAACTGGCCTGCCAAAAATTGGTCCTTTCCTGACTCCACAAAATTTCAAAGATGCAGGAATAGACGCTCCAGAGGCAGAAACCAAACCAGAGGAGGTGCCTACAGAGGACGACAGTGGCAAGGTAACAACAGAGGCACAGACACAGCCACTGCCACTACATCAGCACAACCACAGTGACTTAACCTAAATCCGCCTACCAGGGAACAAATAGCAGCTCCTCTAGGCGGAAAGTTAACCTTATTTTCAAAGAACTGGCACTACATAACAAAAGACAAGTGGATTTTACAAACCATAGATCAAGGTTACGGTTTCACTTCCACACTTTACCAGTCAAAAGAGGAATGCCAAATCTACCTCCAAATCAAAAAACAGAGGCTCTACGCCAGATAATGGAGTTAGCAAACATGAGAGCTGTGGAAAGAGTGCCAACAGCAGAGCAAGGAAAGGGGTTCTATTCCAGACTATTCCTAGTTCCAAGAAAGGAAAAAGTTGGAGACCAATTCTCGACCTGTCCACCTTAAATACATACATCATTGTCCCAAAATTCAAAATGCTGACCCTACAGCAACTTCTTCCCATGCTGGGCAAGGAGTCTTGGCTGGTAACTCTAGATCTCAAGGAGGCATACCTGCACGTCCCCATTCGACCAATCTGCAGAAGATACCTCAGATTTCTTGCAGGATCAGAGCACTATCAATTCTCAGCATTGCCCTTTGGCTTATCTACTGCCCAGAGTATTCACAAAATGCCTGGCATCAGTAATCGCCCATTGCAGACTACAGGGAATTCAAATTTACCCATACCTGGACGACTGCCTGCTACAAGGGGACAACAAAAGCAAGCTGACAACAGATTTACAAAGGGTCATTTACTTGCTACAAGCACTGGGATACACAGTCAATTTACAAAAGTCAAGGCTGATACCATCCCAAACAAGGACATTCTTGGGCGCGGAATTGGACACAGTAAAACAAATGGCATTCCTGACTACAGAAAAACAAAAGAACTTCCTCTTTACTTCTTGGCACTAACAAAACTGAACAAGTTAACAGCAAGAAAAGTTCTGCAGGCCTTGGGCTTCATGGCATCATGCATAACCTTGGTTCCATTTGCCAGACTACATATGAGGAAACTACAGTGGTACCTAAAGAATTTATGGTCCCAACACAGACACAGTCTAGAAACAGAAATCCCACTAATTCCATGCTTAAAACAGGAGTTCCTATGGTGGGCTCAGGCATGCCAGTCAAACCCAGGCCTACCCTTTCGCAGATGTCAAGCAAGCCAGACCATCACAACAGACGCTTCAGACCTAGGATGGGGGGCCCACATGCTGGACAAACGCGTGCAAGGATTGTGGACACAGGATCAACTTCACCTGCACATCAATCTAAAAGAAATGCTGGCAGTAAAACTGGCAATCCAAAAGTTCAAACCATTTCTCAAAGAGGGCCAGTTGATGATAAGGACAGACAACACCACAGTCATGTGGTACATCAACAAACAGGGAGGCACTCATTCATACCCCCTATGCAGAATGACCTTGGAGCTGTGGACCCTGGCACTCAGCTACAACATCCAGTTACAGGCAATATTTGTACCGGGAAAGACAATACTCTAGCAGACATATTAAGCAGAACCACTTCGGATGCCCACGAATGGAAGCTGCACCCGGACATCTTCAAGACCATCTCAAAGAAATGGGGAATGCCACAGATAGACCTATTCGCATCACCTCTCAATCACCAGCTCAGAAAATTCTGCACAAGGACATTCCACCCACTAGCATGGAAAGTGGACTCGCTCTCCTTCAACTGGAAAGGCCTAACAGCATATGCATTCCCACCTCTTCCCTTGATACACAAGGTACTACTAAAAATCAAGGAAGAACGTCCAAGGATAATCCTGATAGCTCCAAACTGGCCAAGACAGCACTGGTACCCACTACTGAGGAGCATGTCTCGAACAATATGTGGACAATACCCTGATGCCTTTGATGTTAACTCAGAACAACTACAGCATCATACATCCAAACCTAAAACGTTGCAACTGACTGCATGGAACATCACATAGCAGCAGCTAATCCAGAACTTTCCCAAAGAGTTAAAGACATTATTCTTGAAGCACGCAGACCTTCAACAAGAAGGAACTATGCTGGAAAATGGAAAAGGTTTGTCATTTGGAGTAATGAAAGAGGAAAAGATGTGTCAAACATAGATATGCCTAACATTCTGGAGTATCTGGCGAACTTCTTCATTCAGGCCTGTCCTACTCCTCCATTAAGTTACATGCATCAGCAATTTCAGCAGAATACAGCTTTGAACCACCTGTTTTTTCGCACCCTTTGCTCAGGCAGTTCCTCAGAGGAATCAAGAATGTAAAACCTCCAAGGAAACCACCATTACCAGCTTGGGATTTAAACTTTGTGCTAGAAGAGTTGACACTATCACCCTTTGAACCAGCAGCAACAGCAGACCTACAACACCTGTCATGGAAAACTGCTTTCCTACTGGCAATTACTTCAGCAAGGAGGGTTTCAGAACACCAGGCCTTAATGGCAGTGCAACCCTTCCTAATCTTCCACCAAGATAGAGTGTCCATGAGGACTAATCCTACATTTATGCCCAAGGTGGTATCCAGAGTGTCTTTAAACCAGGCAATCCACCTACCTACCTTCTTTCCCAACCCACAAAACAGAGGGGAAAGAATACTGCATACCTTGGATGTACATAGACAGCTACGCTACTACTTGGACAGAACAAAAAATAGCAGAAAGACTGACCAACTTTTTGTAGCCTATGCAACAGGAAGGGAAGGAAAAGCTATTTCCAAACAGACAATCTCCAAATGGATAGGAAATTGCATACGATTCTGTTACTCCTTCCATGGAAAACCAATTCCACAGAACATAAGACCTCATTCTACAAGGGCAACAGCCACTACCACAGCCTTCTTACGAGGAGTGGCAACCAAAGACATTATTGAGGCGGCTACTTTGACCTCCGTGCATACATTTGCCAAGCATTATAATTTGCCTCTATATTCCAGATCCCGAGCAGGGTTTGCCACTGCTGTACTGCAAGGGATCCTAAACACACCATAATCTACTTTTATCCTCCTCCCCTAGTTGGCTATGGTATTCTACCCAGTTGTTATGACTGCAGATGCATCCATGAAGGACATAGTACAGTTTTGTACCTACCATAAATGTAGATGTCCGAACTGGATAGCATCTGCAGTCAGGATTACCCTCCCTCCTTCCCCTCTGTGGTACTCCTAGGGTGTTTACCCTCCTAATAGCTAGCTGTTGGGGGGGAGTCTTTTATGGTGTATTTGTTTGTATATATGTACATACATGCTTATTGTTGTGTTTACCTCTATCTATTTGGAAACATTGGCATCTATCCAAATTTTAGCCTGCAAGAGGGCTACTGGCATCTGGGGCAAGAAACACTGAGGAAAATGGCATCGGCTGATGCTTTTATACCCGAAGACCAACAGAGATGACTTCGGGTGGAGTGCGATATCAGCCGAAGCCGGACCCGGACTTTGGAATCCGGCCGACTGCAGGGCTGCCTGACGACAGGACAACCCAGTTGTTATGACTGCAGATGCTATCCAGTTCGGACATCTACATTTATGGTAGGTACAAAACTGTACTTTTTCTCTGCTTTGGTTGGGTCCGGAGCCACTACGCAGGCACCAGCTTCCGAGGAGGTCTGTCGCACGTCTGCTCTGACTACCGTTTCTCTCAGACCAGTGGATACTCTTAGTCCTAGAGGCAATGCCACTTCTAGAAAAACTGCCCCAAGCCACCATCTTACTCCTGTTCCACCACCCCAAAATCAAATGCTTAAAATGGCAGAGGATCTTATTACCCTTATCAGGGCTAGTCAGATCACAACTTCTAAAAGGAAAAGAGACCTTTCTCCTGAAATACTGACAGAACAGGATTCTCAGAAGTCTCATTATTCAGATTTTGAAGAGGAACTACCACTTCTTACTGCTTATAAGGATTCAGATGCAGAGGAATCCATTTGTTCTGCCTTCTCACCAGAAGATCTTTCCTTTGGGGAATCCTTTCTCACCCTCAGGGAACATTTCCGCTGGGAATCCCAGGACTTCCCTCAGTCTAAGAAAAGACTAACAGAGTTTCTAGAGCTGCCCCAGCACAGACCCTTGGTCGTCCCTCCAGTCTTAGAGGTGGTTGATGTTTTCCATGAATCCAGCTTAACTCCTGATGCCCTCCACCTGCTTCCAGAAAACCTGACTGGTATTAGAGTACCAGATTCTCACAAATACCTGTACAAAAATCCCACTGCAGACTCTGAGGTCATTAAACAGGGACCTAAAGGAGCTAGGACTAGTTCTGTAAAGAATCCTTTTCCTTCTGACAAGGACTTTAGAGCTCTGGACAGATGAGGTAAAAAAGTATACACCTCTGCAACTTTAGCTATCAGAACACTCAACTGTCAGTTCCACATGTTAAAATATTAACAACACACTTTGGAACTATTAAAATAAAAGATTTCAACCTTTTCTGACTGCGCCAATTTGAAAGAGTTAGCAGACTTACTGCGCTCTACTTGTCAAGTGGCTAAGCACTCTTTACACTGTGGATATGATTAGGTTCATAGATAGGTATTAGGCTATCTGCCCAAAGGCATTTATAAGCCTAGCCGGAATGTGTTGGCTTTCACCACCCCCTTAGATTAGTTACCTGTGCCCCTGTCCAGCAGAGCCATTGAAGTGATCCCTGGGGTAAACTTTCTGTTTCCCATCCACTTGTCAAGGTTTCTCTTGAAGAGGATTAGTGAGGAGCTCTGCCTAATGTAGACTGTAATCTTGTTCCAGAGCATGGGAAGTCTCTGGGACAAGAATTTATCCCTCCAGCACGTCCTAGTTATTGTTGTGGTAAGGTGTAGATCCCTGGAGTGTGTGGCTCGAGGGGATATGGTTTTCTTTAGGTGGAGCATGTCCATAATTCTGGGTTGGACATGGCCTTGTATGTCAGGTAGAGATCACTTCTGAGTAGGCGGTATGCAACCGAGTACAGCTGAAGTTTCTTAATTCGAGCTGCATAGGGCATCTGCTTGAAGCCAGTGATCCTCTTGGTGAGGTACTTCTGTGGTCTTTCCAGTTGTTGCAGGTGTCTTGTAAGGTACTTCCCAAATGGGGCATTGTATTCTATGATGGGTCTGATGAGTGATGCGTAGAGGGGCACAATGACCTCGTTCGATCTGGATGCAAACCCTTTTGTGATTAGGTGGGCCACATAGAAGGATTTTCTAACCAATTTGGCAATGTGATTATCAAAGGAGAGGTTACTATCTACTTGGGTCCCCAGATCCCTTATTACGTCTTCTGTATTTAGGGGGCTACCACCTATGTGATAGTTTGTGGGTACTTTGCTTTTTCCAAAGAGGATGACTATGCACTTTTTGACATTTAGCTCAAGGCCATGGTTTTGACACCAGGTGTCTATGTCAGTGAGACCCTTTTGGATAATGTCTGTGTCAGCCGGAGAGTCAGTTATAGCCCCTAGTTTGCAGTCGTCTGCGAACTTGGTCAACCATAGTCCTGTGCTTGTCTGTACCTCTGAGAAGTATATGCCGAACAGGAGGGGTCCTAGGACTGAGCCCTGGGGAACGCCACTTGTAACCAGTTTAGAGTCAGACCTAGCTCCCGCAACTCTTACCATGTGGGTTCTGTCCGTGAGCCAGTTGGCAACCCGTCTCGTGACGTAGGGGTTTATGTTCAGGCTGGTGAGCTTGTCTATAATACCTGAGTGAGGAATGGTGTCGAAGGCCTTTGCGAGGTCTAGGTAGGCTGTGTGGACCACCTTTCCCTCGTCTATAGCCTTGGTAACTGTCTCAAAGACGTCCACCAGGTTTAGCAGGCATGATCTGCTGTTAACAAACCCGAACTGGGTAGGGTCTGGTGTTTGGACGTTCCCAATGTCTCTGTTAATGAGATCCATGATGATGCGCTCCATAGCTTTTTAGACCAAGCTAGTCAGAGTTATAGGGCGATAGTTCCCACGGTCTGTTGTGCACCAGTATGTGGACACACAGCCTTTGGAGAGGCTGAGTTTAAACAGTGTGTTTAGGTGAGGGGTTAATTCATCTTTGAGCTCATGTAGGACGCAGTCTGGAACACCATCCGGTCTCATTGATGCTGTATTTTTGGCTTTGGAGAGGGCTGTTTTAACCTGAGTGTCTGTGATTTCAAGGGCACTACATTCTTCTGGTATAGTTATGGGCTTTTTTGGGGGTGAGAGGGGGGTGAAGTTTGCACTGAACCTGTCTGCAGGATGTTGGCTATATCAGTCGGTACAGTGTATTTTGTGCCATTCTGCACTACCTCTGAGCAGATCTGAGAACTGCCACTTAGATTCTTGACATAGGTAAAGAATGTCTTGTGGTCATCTTTGGAGTCCACGGCAATTTTTCTTTCGAAGATAGCCTTGGATGATTTTATGAGGGAACATAGTTTCTTGCTGATACTGATCAGAGATGTCTTTCCTTCTTGGGATTGTACTCTGTTCTGTACTAGTTTCCTCCTCCTATTGTATAGCTTGTTTATGGCAGGCGTCCACCAGACTGGTTTCCTTTTCTTGGAGGGAGTGAGTTTTGGTTTTGTTAGGGATAGCACGATCCATGCATTCTTGTAGGAGCCCGTAGAGTGCATTAGTAAAAGATTTTGCAGCTTGGACAGCGTTATCCTTTAGCATCGAGGCTTTGAAACTTCCCACCTCTGTCCTTAAGTAATGTGAAGTTTGCTTTTGAAAAGTTTTTCACGGTGGTGTCTTCGACGTGGGGTGGTGGCAGAATCTTTATCCAGTCAAAATTTTGAACATTCAAGTTAATAAAGTAGACCCTCTTAAAGATTATTTTTCAGGGATAAAAATTCTCCTCCTACTAACACCCAACAGAGTGACAGCAACCTAGAGGTGTGGGTATCCTTGATGAATATGGATTAAAGATCCGTACAAGAAAGTAAAAGATTTTGCAGCTTGGACAGCGTTATCCTTTAGCATCGAGGCTTTGAAACTTCCCACCTCTGTCTTAAGTAATGTGAAGTTTGCTTTTGAAAAGTTTTTCACGGTGGTTTCTTTGACCGGGGGTGATGGCAGAATGTGGATAATACAGAGTGACAGTAACCTAGAGGTGTGGGTATCCTTGATGAATATGGATTCTCCCCCACCTTTTGTATTTCGGTCCGGGTTTTGTGGCCGAAATGTATGGTATGAGTTGCAGCCTGGTAGTGCTGGGGTGCTCTCTGGAGCCTTAAACCAGGTTTTTGTTAAGGCCCATATATCGATTTTCTCCATACTGAGGAGTGCCTCGAGTGCATGCATTTTGAGGTTTAGACTTCTGGCATTGAGTAGCATTACCCTCAGTTTTTTGTTATTTGTGCTATTTACGGTGGTGGGTTTGTCTTTTGAGCCTTGCCTAAAAAAGGCGCTATGGGGATGGCAAGAACCTTGGCCAGTATTCGAATGCCTAAGGGTGGCAGGTGCAAGCCGTCTCTAGCGAAGCAGCGTGGCTTGTCGAGCATGTCATCCCAGGCTGACAGACACTGGATCCCCTTTGAATGACACCAGAAGCTTAGCCAATTGTTGAAATTGATAATTTTTTCTCTATACCGTGGTGTCATTCTTGGTGAGGGCAGGATGCTACTCATGGTCAGGGTCATACCAGCTACGTGATCAGAGAGCTCCTCCATGTCTCTTTTCATGTAGTCCAGGGAGGTACAGCTCAGGTCATTCACACCAACATGAGCAATGACAGAGTTGTATTTATACTTGTTCTGGAGTGACCTGAGTGCTTGTGTTATGTGGCGGATCCTGGCACCCGACAGGCAGCTAACAGTAACCTTCTCCTTGTTCAGCCTAGTGAGCGAGGCGTCAGTGTGTCTGACTGTAGAGTCACTTATTACTACTGTGTTGGGTATGTTATTTTGCCTTATGGGTTGTGATTGCATGGCACACTAGTTTTGTGAAGTATGTGTTTCATGGTTTGTGTTGGGGGTGGAAGTTGCTTGGATGTCTGCTTTGGAGGTCTCTGTTGCTTTTGAAGATTGTCCTAGAAGTCTCAAGCAGGGCAGCAGTGTCAGGATTTGTCATTGGGAGATGCATGGTTGAAGGAACAACCTCGCCCTGATCATGTTAAATCTAAATTACTTGATGCACCCTTGGGTAAGGACCGCTTGTTTGGAGTAAAAGCAGAAGAGCTGCTTAAAAAGATAGAAGACACAAAGCAAAATCTATGCAAACAGTAAAAGATTTCCTTCAGGTACAATCTGCTAGGTTCAGCAGGAATTTTCCGTCAAAACTCTGGTCCTTTCTTGCACCTAGCAGACAGGGGCAAGGTAAACCCCGCAGGGACAGACCACCCAGACTCCAGGGACAGCAGAGAACCAAACAGTGGGCCACTCCCACTCCAAAGGCAGAGAGTTCTACACCATCCCTCTAGGGTAAAAACTCTCAGTGACTCCCTTTCCCCTTCTGACATCTTTTCACTCACCAAATACTAGGAGGAAGGCTCTCCATCCACTTAGAAAATTGGCTTTCTGCAACAAAGGACCAATGGGTCTTAAAGGGGTCTACTTTATGTACGCAAAAGAGTAACACCGCGAATACATATGGATCGAACCATATGCATTGAAAGTTTAAGTCGTCGAAAACTGTAAACGGAAATCTCCGTAGGTGGAGATTTCCGTTTACCTCAATGTAGTCCGATCTCGGAGTTGGCTTATTTAAGTAGCGGGGGGTGTGGGGTGCAGGGGGCTTGCCCCCCTGCCTACATCTTTTTTTTTTTCTGTGTATTTTTTTTCTTTATTAACTTTTGAACGTTTCAGACTTCGATGCATATGTGTCTATCTTTATCCAGTCAAAATTTTGAACGTTCAAGTTAATAAAGTATACCCTCTTAAAGATTATTTTTCAGGGATAAAAATTCTCCTCCTACTAACACCCAATTCCAAGAGGGTACCCTTACCTCAAAATCAGTGGACAGAGGCATTGAAACAAGTCCAAGCTGTCTTATCCCAAGGGGCAGTAGAACCTGCCCCCTCAGATCAAACAGGCAGAGGCTTTTATTCCAGACTATTCCTTGTTTCCAGGATAGAGGGCACTTGGCGCCCCACCCTGGCTCTAGCCGTTCTGAACACCTTCCTGGTGTTCCCCAAATTCAAAATGCTGACATAAATTGCCTGGTTAGTTACCCTACATCTAAAAGATGCCTACCTCCACAACCCCATAAGGGAATCCTGTAGGATATTCCTTTGCTTCAGAGCAGGCTCACGACACTTTCAGTTCTCTGCGCTACCTTTGCCTTGTCTACTGCTCCCAGGGTATTCACCAAATGCTTAGCACTGGCCATAGCTTTTTGCAGACAGAAAAATGTACAAATCTACCCTTATCTGGATGACTGCCTCATTCAGGCCGATGGCAAAGAACTGCTCCTCAATGACCTCCTCTTTATCAAAACCTTCCCAACTTCCTTAGGGTACACCATCAACTAAAAGAAATCAAGGCAAACACCCTCCAGGAAGATCAGTTTCTTGAGAACACTGCTGGACACAGCATCCCAAATGGCCATCCTATCCCCAGAAAAGCATAGCTTCCTGCATCTCTATTTTACCCAGCTGGCTCCCAGAAGTCACTTCACTGCGAGGATGTTCCTGAAAGCCTTTGGGTACATGGCATCTTGCATCCTTCTAGTTCCTCTGGCCAGGCTTCACATGAGAAACCTTCACTGGTACCTAAAGAACTTTTGGTGTCAGCACTCTGTCTCTAGAGACCTCTCTACCTCGGATCCCCTATATAAGAGCCTAGTTTCTATGGTGGGCAGGGGCCTGTGCCCACAACAAGGTTCTTTCCTTCAACCTCCGCCAAACTGGGCAGACTATTACCACAGACTCCTCAGACATAGCTTGTGGCAGTCACCTAGAAAGCAGGTGCATCCAAGGTCTTTGATTATGACTCTTCAGATCAGGTTTCTATTTCTTCTGATTCCTCTTCTGATCAGGAATTATCTGTACCTCTCTATGAGGATTCTGATGCTGAGGAGTCTGTTCCATCTGCATCTCCTCCTGAGGATTATTCATTTGGAGAAACCTTGCATACTTTGAGGGAGCATTTTCACTGAGAGAGTCAAGACTTCTCAGAATCAAAAAAGAGGCTCAGGGATTTCCTTCTTCCTCAGCACATACCTATTCTCCCTGTTTTAGACATTGTGGATGATGTGTTTTCGGAGTCAAGCTTGACCCCTGACTCCTTACCTCCGGCTCCCAGTAAGCCTGACAGATATTACAGGGTGATAAGGAATCCAAACACAAAAAACAAACTAGAAAAAGAACCGAGACAAATGAACACTCCCTTACTGCACCACTTCTGTTAAAACAATCCAAATGGTATCGATATCCACCTTCAATGGACCAAGCAAAACATAAAAGTTTTAAAAAGTAAAGCCTTCAGTTTTAATTTCCGCTTTTCGTCTTGCTCCTAGCAGGACTTCTTCAGACAAACAAGAAGAATCAACAAATTTCCACTTTTTAAAATAAAATCACATTTCAATTACAGTTGAAGTCACATTTCAGTTAAAATCCTTAGTTCCATGTAACGAGATTTAAAAAAGGCCATCCCCCCAAAAATAAGAGACAGCACATTTTGTACTTTCAGTAGTATTTGACTTTATAAACAAGTAAAACATGAAAGTAAGAAATGAAAAATAGTAAAAACAAAAAGCAAAAGAAATAAATATTCCCTTCTATATTGACAAGTTACCAGCAGTAGTGTTCAAACATACAAAAAGTGCAAAAACAACACACAGTACCTGACTGTGTGTTTGTTTACCTCCTTTTTTCACTTATTCCTGACA
Organism: Protopterus annectens; assembly: GCF_019279795.1. Classification (NCBI taxonomy): domain Eukaryota; kingdom Metazoa; phylum Chordata; order Ceratodontiformes; family Protopteridae; genus Protopterus; species Protopterus annectens. The sequence goes on from NC_056745.1 coordinate 360,062,349, forward strand.
TGTTGACTAAACTTACTTCTTCACCTAAAATGGCTCTTCAGCCATCCTTACTTATAAAGTTACCCTAAGCAACTTCTATTTTTTTGGTCTTTGTGTTGGATTTTTAAAGTTATTAAATCATAAAACTGTTTTCGTCTCGTTGATGCGGTGTATATACACTCGGTGAAACAGAAAATTACAAAGGGCAGCCTTAATAGTGCCGGAACAGTGATTTATTTTGGTGGTTTCGTGTTTTGTGCTATTTATTGTTTGCTATTACAAAGCAGACAATTTCAAAGTGGATAAGCCACTGCATCCGTTTCTGCTACTTACACCATGGTAAACCTATGCCCAAGGGCATTAGGTCTCATTCCACCAGAGCTGCAGCTACTTCAGCAGCCTTTCTCAGAGGAGTACCAACCAAAGACATTCTAGAGGCTGCTACTTGGAGTTCTGTTCACACCTTTACAAAGCATTATCATTTGCCTCTCTACTCTAAGTCCAGGGCAGGCTTTGCCACTGCAGTGCTGCAGGGCCTTCTAGCCGCACCTAATGCTGTTTAGCTCCGGCCTCCCAACCATAGCTTTGGGATTCTACCCAAATGTAATGACTGCAACAGTGAAACATGAACATAGTACAGTTGTGTACACTTACCATAAATGTAGATGTTCGAGTGTATTCACTGTTGCAGTCCAGGTTCCCCTCCCGCCATCCCCCTGTCATTCTGGAGTTTCTTTCCTTCTCTAATATATATATATATATATATATATATATATATATATATATATATATATATATACATATATATTTTTGCTACCTTTTTGGGGGCACCTGACATCGGGGGCAAGAAAAACTAAAGAAAATGGCGTCAGCTGCATGTTTTATACCCCTGACGACCTGACGTCAAGGAAGAGACCGCAACCGATGCAGGACCCAAGACTGAGGACAAACTGCCAGCAGATTACCCAAATGTAATGACTGCAACAGTGAATACACTCTAACATCTACATTTTATGGCAAGTGTACACAACTGTACTTTGTATACACTTAGCATAAATGTAGATGTTCGAGTGTATTCACTGTTGCAGTCCTGGTTTTCCACCCTTCTCCCCCCTTGTATCTTTTTTTCTTCAGGGAGACATAAGTTTCGAACGGTGGCTTTTAGCCACCAGGACCACTTTACCTTATTTACTTGGGCCTCTGACTGGTTGGGGTAAGAAAAACTGATGTAATGGCCTGGCTACCTTCCTTTATAGCACTGACAACCTGACGTTAGACAGCAAGCAACAGCAGCCAATACAGAAAAACACTGACTCTAGTATTCGGGCCGGCCGAGGGATACCACAGCAGGGATAACCCACAGGTGATGACTGCAACAGTGAATACACTCGAATATCTACATTTATGGTAAGTGTACACAACTGTAGTTTCTGCTCTGCCCTGACCTCTGGTGGATCATGTATCCAAATTCACTCATCCTGATAGACACGGGCAGTCAGGCTCCTTCAGCCTCGGTTATTGTCACCACGCGAGCTTCCCATCTGATTCCAGCCATTCCCAAGAAGTCCATGCTGGGCAGTTGCAGAGGAAACAGACTTGCAAGAGGAGACATTTAGACTAATCACTGGAGTCCGTCACCATAGATGGACTTTAATGAGGGGGGAGGGTTCCCCCACGATCCCCTCTAGAGGATGGTACCTGAGGGGGTTGGTCCTCAGAAGCATCCTCTCCTAGGGAATCTTTGTTTCTAGAGGCAGTCAGAGATGGCTGTTCTACCTCCTGGGTAGTGCCGCTTGCTGATGAATGCGTAGACCTATTTTCCCAGTAGACATGAAAAGAACCTGATGTGATGGAGCTACTACCATGTTAAACAGATAAAATTTTAGTAGCCCCCAGGATTAGGACACACTGGAGGAAGGGGCCCCCTGGTAGAAGCTATGGTTGTTTTGGCAGCTACAAGGAGGGAGGTCTCCAAAGAGAGCACATCTATTCATTCTCCTAATAAAGAATCTAGGGCTTTACACAGATTCAGGAAACAGACATATACTTCAGTGAATTTTGCACTTAGAGCAGTGAATTACCTTGCTCATACGAGACATTTTCAGAACAACTTGAAGGAGCTGGCCAAGTCCCCAATCTGCCTGCGAACATCCAGCAATCAGTGGAGTCCCAGTTGTCTAGCATTAGGTCTATGCCTAATGTATGCATGGGTCTGCTGTCCAGTCCAGCTGATGATATGGCCAGGGTTGCTGGCACCTGCATTGCTATTCACAAGCGTGCTTGGATATGCCTTGAGTACAGCTGTGCAACATCCCCGAAAGCCTCAAGACATCCTTCATTTAATGCCCCTTTTAATGGCTTTGTTCAGACCAAAGGTTAAGGAAATGCTCACCAGGAGTGAGCCGGAAAGCAAGACCCTATTTGCTGTCAGAATCTGATTTTCTACCCCACAACACAGGTTTTCTCTGAAACAAGGGGGGAGGCGGTTTCAAAAATCCGAGCGCCTTAGCCAAGATACTCCTCCAGACAGACTCCCACCTCAGCTGCTTAGGAGGAGGAGGAGTAATTTTAAATGCCATTGTTCCAGAGGCAGTGATGGGACACTGAATCAGGGGTTTTGTACTCCTCTAACTGGGAGGCCCTGCCAGTGCTCTGAATGGTTGCCTGTGTGCTGCACTTTGGAGGCAGACAGATGGGCACTTGTCCCTGCTCCCTCTAGCCTGACAGGCCATCATGCAGGATTCATGGTGAAGAGGATAATCACCAAAGGCTACTCCATTACACTTATTTCTCCTCCACAGAAAAAGAAAATTCCTGACATACCACCCATCAGATAGGATCTGCATCAGCAGAAGTAAGGCAGCTGCTAGAAGAAGGAGTCATCCAGCAGGGACCTAAGACTGATCAGGGTCCCGAGTCAATTCCAGGTATTTTTAGCTACAAAGAAAACAATGGATCGAAGACTAATCTTGGATCTAAGTCACTTCAGTCTGTTTGTGAAACAGAGATGTCCTTCTATTCCTGTGTTGCAGTATTCTAGTTGTGGGATTTCCTGCACTCAGGCGACTCGTATGTCAGCTCCTATGCAAAAGCTTCAGCTTGGCTGTTGCAGCATGCGTGGGATGTCAGATTTAACTCATTCACTCCAGAGCAGCTCAGGAAAAGCTGCCTGCTGAATTCCACCATAGGAACAACAGAGCAGCCTGAGCTAATTTTCAGAAAATCCATTTGTAATACTATACAGAAAACAAATGCTCATAACTCTTTAATCATAAGAGCTACACTAAAAATGTAAACGCGAAAGTTGTTCAGCAGACACTGACCCTTTCCAACAGTGTAAATGTTGATAGTGCATATCAAAGTCATAATTAAATATTTGGCAAGGAATGCTGATATTGTGCAATTTTTTTAATTTTTTGGAAAAGCAAAGCACAATATCTTGGTCTATGTACCACGCAGACCCATACAATTTGAATTTAATTTGTTAGTATGAATGTCAGCTTTAAAATGATACTTTAACCATAACTGTGTGACACTCCTTTCATGAGATATTCACAGAAATATGATTAGTATATTATTTCTCATAATTGATAAATAAACAAAGCATAATATCTCATCACCTGTAACAGACAGAGCCTACATATCAGCGTAGAAGTTGTGCATCTGAATGTCAGCTTCAAAATGATGCATCGTTTGTGTGATTACCATGCTCCCTCGCAAAGATATGGGCATAATAATGAGAAGTATTGTAAATGTATAATTTTCATATTTGTACAAGACTAAACAAACTGTGATATCTGTACGTGTGTACAGTGCCTAGACACAGTTCTTTTACCATGATGTAAGGAGTAACACTGTCTTCAAAATGATGCATTATTTCACACAATGTGGTGCTCCCTTGCAAAGTTATTTACCAAAATATGAAAAAAATCATAATTTCCATAACCTAAGCCGGAAACAAACTTTGATATCTGCCTATGAGTACAACATATAGGTACCATTCTTTTACCACGTTAGAACTATAAATAATCTTTAAAAAATGAGGTATTACTTAGCACATTCAGATGCTCCCTTGCCAAGTTATTTACCAAAATATGAAAAAATATCATAATTTTCATAACCTAAGTCCAAAACAAACTTTGATATCTGCACATGTGTCAAACATACAGGCACAATTATTTTACCATGTTAGAACCAGCAATACTGTCTTCAAAATGAGATATTACTTGGCACATTCAGATGCTCCCTTGCAAAGTTATTTACCAAAATATGAAAAAAATATTAATTTCCATAACCATAAGTCTCAGACAAACTTTGATATCTGCACATGTGTCAAACATACTGGCACAATTCTTTTACCATATTAGAACCAGCAATACTGTCTTCAAAATGAGATATTACTTGGCACATTCAGATGCTCCCTTGCAAAGTTATTTACCAAAATATGAAAAAAAATCATAATTTCCATAACCTAAGTCTGAAACAAACTTTGATATCTGCACATGAGTACAACAGACAGGCACTATTCTTTTCCCATGTTAGAACCATCAATACTGTCTTCAAAATGAGGTATTACTTAGCACATTCAGATGCTCCCTTGTAAAGTTAATTTACCAAAATATGAAAAAAAAATCATAATTTTCATAACCCATGTCCGAAACAAACTTTGATATCTGCATATGAGTACAACATACAGGCACCATTCTTTTCCCATGTTAGAACTATCAATACTGTTTTCAAAATGAGGTATTACTTAACACATTCAGATGCTCCCTTGCAAAGTTATTTACCAAAAATATGAAAAAAAAAATCATTTCCATAACCTAAGTCCGAAACAAACTTTGATATCTGCACAGGAGTACAACATAAAGGCACCATTCTTTTACCATGTTAGAACTATTAGTACTGTCTTCAAAATGAGGTATTACTTAGCACATTCAGATGCTCCCTTGCAAAGTTATTTACCAAAATATGAAAAAAAATCATAATTTCCATAACCTAAGACCGAAACAAAAATAGATATCTGCACATGTGTACAACATACAGGCCCAATTCTTTTATATGTTGGAACTACCAATATTATACATATACACAATACAATACATATTCGATTGTACATGCTAGCACTCTCCTGAAACAGTTCTTTCTCAGCATCTTCACCAGCTTCTTACCACAGTTATTTGCCAAACTCATAAAAATATATTTTACACAACACATTTCATAAGAGTTGTACTTACCATACTGGTCCCTACTTGGTCATGGGTGTTTTCCATTCTTCTCACAAGCTGCATATTTCCAATCCTGCATAGCTCTCCTCACACCAATGTGGATGTCAGTCAATAACAAGGTAATGCCTTCCTCAGTTAGGTGAACGCCATCCCTTCTGAACAGGTGAACATCTTTTGTGGTGATGCTGTCAGGACAGATTGTAGATCCACCGACCACACAAAATGACAACATGGCCTCCACGACTGCAGGTGTTCAAAAATTGCTCTGATTTGAAACCGCAGCCTTCCCAGTGGTTGACTGATGACAGTGTCAGAATGTGGACAAACCTGTACAGCAAAGAAAATGCAAACAGGTTACTACTGATGTTTGACAGATCTATTGGAAAAGTACATATATATGTATATCATAATGCATTACCTGGTTAGACCATCCAAATCTTCACTCCTATCCACAGGGGCATTATTCTTTTCATAAGGTATATAAGTGGTGATGACGCTGCGGAGGTACATACCTACCACCCATGAAAACACAAAATTACACACAACGACTGACAAGGGGGCACAGAAAGGGCACATGTAAAGATAAAAAACAGAGTAAGGACTGCAACTCCACTAATATGCCTAGGACAGGCACGTGACTTCAGGCCGTGGGCGTCTGAAGTGTCCCATACCTGTGCTGGCTACCCACTCAGACTGCTGGTAGCAGCAATGACTCCTGATTGCATGCAGTGCCAGCACTCTGCCTTACCTCTACCTTTTCCATGTACATGTGTCCTTTCGGCAATGGTCATAAGGACTCAAAGGAGGGAGCTAATGTAAAGGATCTTACCCTGACCTACATACATTTACTACACCTGAAGGGAGGGAAACTAAGTGGACAGCTCAACCAAGACAACATGTGAAAAGACTAATTCTGCCCCAGGCTTTGTCTTTTTGCATGTGTCCTTTTCCGGGGAAACACTGCATCACAGTGGCAGCCCTGAGGCCATTTCTACCTAGGACAGCAGCACAATGGGGCTGAACTGAAGAGTCTCCAAGTTCCCAACTGCAATCCAGGTCAATCACAAGATCCATGGATGGCTGGGTATGCCCCCCGTGATGCACCCACCAACACAAGAGAAGTTGGCATAAATCTCTGAAGAGGAACCTTCCTGACCATACTGATATTCATGTGTATGTGTATATGTGCAAGTACATTATGTACATACATATATATCGATATACACACATATGCACAGATATATATATATATATATATATATAGATATATATAGATATATATATATATATATATATAAAAAATCAGAGGTTTTGGAGGATAGCTAGTTGATGAAGAATGGAGGGGGTGGCTTGCAATGACTGCAAATAGAGAAAAAACACAATCTGGCTTGTGCATTCATCAAAGTGATAACGACTTCTACTAAAAGTGATAACTCACTGCTGTATTGTAACTGCACTTATTGCTAATGTGATAATGACCTTCCTTTCAGTACTGAAAAGTTATGCATGCTCAGACAAAGGTGATAATTGCTGCACATAACCTGTTGACTAGGCATTCATTATATTACCTTGTGCAGCTGTTGTGTAACACAGACTCATTATCAGTAAGGAGAACACCTGAGTAATTCAGTAAAATAGTATAACACTTACATATTACTGAGCCCTTCCTCCCACGTAAATTCCACACGACTGACAAAGCCAGGAAAAATGCACAAAAAATATGGTAGCTCCATGCTGGCATTTGTCAACAAGTGATAACTTTTATCTCACTCATGCAACTACTAATCACAAATAGAATAATACAAGCAGAAGTGATTTCTTGTCTGCTTATTTTACATTATTTAATTAGTCAGTGGTGTGTGTGATGTCTTATATGCTGGCATATTACACTATAATTACATTTCTGTGCTGTATTCTAAGTAATGTAACCATATTTAATTTTCAGACCTAATTTCTATGTTTCCCCACTAACCCCTCCAGTTGTTTGCATTGTGTATGCACAAGCACCAAAATGGCACAATCAACTATTTTGCTCAGTGGTCACATCAGCAGTCAGACCATGTACTTCCCTGATACACAATTAATTATTTCCCAAGCAACATCCTCATTAGTATGTCCAGGTATACATGCATCTAAATAAAATGTTTTACCAAACAAGCCTTCAGTAACATTTCCTAGTATGTACTACCACCAGCATGAACACTTCACCCAAGCAACTCCTTCAGTAGAATGTTGAGGAATGCACAATCACCAAACCTAAACGCTTACCCAAACGAAACGCATGTAACATTTCCTAGTATGTACAGCCACCAAAATGAAGAATTCACCCAAGTGAGCTCTTCAATATAATATATGCACAGGCACCAGAATGAAAGATTTTCCCTAAACAACCATTCAGTAAAATGTCCTCCTATGTACAAGCACCAACAGGAAAATCAACCAAAATATAATTTTTCTTGGATGGTTGAAGGGTATGTGCAGTCATCAGTAAAATTATAAAAAATGGACGTAGGACATGTACCATTTCTTTCTTCAAAATTTTAAGTCACCCCAATTCATATCTCATTTATGACAGATTTGCTGTAGTAATCACCACTGGTGCAAAAAAAAAACATTTGGTGGGGTTGCTGCCCGTCACCTGACTCACAAGATATTTCCATTCACAACAGCAACATGGATTTCTCACTCTGCTTAGACGTTTCTAAAAATTGTTGAACACTAAGACATGTTACCTAGTCTAGATAGCTTGTCTTCTGATAGAAGACATACTTTACCAGTGATTCAGTACAACACAGCCAGCTCCCAGGATGACAAAATGGCCAGATGGATTAGCCAACCATGCAACATCTTTTCTGTGACACTAAAATGTTGATGTATGCACAAGCACCAACATGAAGCATTTCCCTGAACTACCCTTCAGCAATAGCTCCTAGTGTCTGCAATCACCAACATGAAGCATTCACACAAGCGACCCCATGTTTCATAAGCAATACAATGCATCTATGAGAAACACCATCTTGGTTACCTGTCTAGAGGTTAAAAAAAAAAAAGACAAAAAATAAATAATAAATAAAAACATACACAGAATTTGCCAGGCCAAATAAAAGAGGCAAAGAAATCTCAAAATTCTGCGAAAATATGTACAGCTGAGATGCCTCCAGCTCTCACGCACAGCAAATGCTTCTCATAAAGCAAGAAGGATTTGATGTCAATATCGCATCCAACTGACAACATCCGCTGGATAATGAAGAAAAACAAGAGTGCAAGAAAATATAATAAATATATATATAAAACATTGGACTGTGTCAACTAAAAAGAGCTATGGGTAGTCTCTTAGAAGCCAGGTCACAATATATGCCTTGAATCTTGAAAGTGCCATAAGCCAAATCCCATAGCACTTACTTGCAAGACATAGATCCCCCTCTGTGACCCAGGAAACCCATGTATTATTGGACACACTGACCATGCAACCCAACAGCTAAACCAAAATAAATAACAGCCACCCTTGGTGGAATCACAACATCAATAGGCTCTGTAACAGAAGGATGGCCAAAAGTAGGAGGTGCAGCACCCAGCAAGATAAAAGCCATCTAAAACTAAACACATCTGAAGACAAATAAAATCTAGCAAAGCCAACTCTGAGGTACATTTCTCCTACCAGGCCAAGAACAACCACAAGGCATGTGCACATCCTCAAATGAAACAGTGCCACAAATGCTCCATAAGGGACTAACACAGACAAATAACTGGCATCTGAGCCATGGACTAAGACAAACTTTCCAATAAATACATAACAGTATCCTCCAGGAAGTCAGCCAGCCCTTGCGACGGTCATATTGATACCACATGCCTAAGACTTGACTCAGTAGTCAGGGACTTGGGGGCACACACAGACATTAATCTAGCCTTTGACCGTCACATGTCTACACTAGTGAGGAAATCATTCTATGTTTTTCAATGTACAAACAAGGAAATGATAAAAGTCCAAGTTTCTGGTATCTAAACTATAACAAAACTATATTACAGGGAGAAGACAATTTAAGGACCGAGTAAAACTGTAGCAAAAAATTGACTTCTGTTGAAGGACTAGATAGCTTCACTGTTCACTGTCTCGTTCTCCGAGAAATGGCAAATAGATAATAGCCCATTTGCAGTTACTGCTCAGTAAGTAAAGCTCCAATTAAATCAATGCAAAAATAAAGTAACAAGTTTCAATGTACAAAAACTGCACAATATTCATGGTCATATTCACATTTCACAAAAATAAAGATACATAGCAAAACATTTCCAGTTTCAACATTTATACTAAATGTACACATACTGTAGCATTAATCCAAAACACTAAAAGCTAATGGCATACATCAATAGAACAAAGCCAGAAGTAATATTTTCTTTAAAAAACATGTGTTTACGACCCATTGTCATGTAGTATCTCATGTATATTGGAAAATACATACCTGCAGGTTGCTTTCAGACTGAAGTTAGTCGGAAGTAGTTAATTTGGGGCTAATAGTTACTAAGCAATCACTCTGTAAAATGTCAGTTATGGCCCAGCTGTTCAAAACACAATTGTCACGGATAAGACATATATTGAGTACTTACTACTAAAACCATGACATAACCATTCCAACATATCTCTTTTCGACACTAAAATTAAAGGTACTTCAACCTACCAACTTTTTCCCTCGCACATAGGGTGTTCTCAGTAACTACACATTCCAATGCATACTATTTTAGTCCATGGATTTGTACTCAACAATATTATCTTTAAATGACAGCTGCATAATTGCCACATACTAAACTACTACACCATGTGGTCACATTAATTTAGCCCTACTATCTTGTCCTTAGCCAATTGCACTGAACAATCAGTTAATTATTGACAACTGATGAATAACTTAATGCATACGTAAACTTTGTGTATTAAATTCTTTACTTAACCACATACTTACAATGCAAAAATAAAGAAAGCCGCGCTTTTAAATACGACACTTAATTTTTATTAGCCAACACACTAGCAAAACAGCAGTCATCAAGCATCATCCTGGTAACTATAAAAATGAATCCACTTCAGTTATTCTTCACTCCCGATCCTTCGCTCCCAATCTTTATCAACTTATGCGTTTGAAACCATACATGCTGCAACTATATATCGCCCACTCTAGACATACACAGATAACATTCACAAAAATCCCAACCCGTTATAGGTTAATACAAACCATGATCAGTCTGGCAGGAAGCTGTAAGCGGTATACAATAGAAAACATCGTGAAGACCTTTCAACTGGTACTCAGCTTTCTAACTTATTTTCCACAAAACACAATTTTATGAAAAACGGAACAAAATATGAAGTAAAAATATAGACATTTTGTGAACATCTGTATAGTTGTAAAGTATGGTCCGTATTACACATGTGAAATAACTGCGCAGAACCATCGGACGCTGTTACTGAAATCTCACATAACGTTGCAGTTGCATACTTCTCAGTTGTCCAGATTTTAAAATATTTGTGCATACAATGATGTGGGAGCAAGGCATTATGGGGCGCTGTTTTCTTCCAGTACACTTACCTATATTTTATAAACAGGACTCGGTTGCAGCTGAATTTTGCTTATTTGAAGTTGAGGCTGTCGTTTTGGAAAGTGGCACACAGAAAGCAATGCTCTGAGAAATAAATAGCAAGTTCTGGAAATGGATGTTGTAATGCTGCTAACTGGGATTTAGGTTTAGGGCTAGGGGACAGGAGAGGAATGAGAAGGGAGGATTAGAGTTCGAAAACAATTGGAGGATTTAAGTTTAAGGAATGGGCGAGGTGTTTAGGGTTACAGTCAGGGTTTTACGTAGTTCAGTACAAACAGTTTTATGTAGTTCAGGCTAATTTAGTCTATTTAGGAAACAAAGGTTCGAGTTCTGAACAAAAAAAAAAAAGGATGATGCAGTGCAATTCTTTTTTTTTTCTCACTGAGGGTGGAGCTGGGGACGCAAGTGGTGGCTCGGATTGCAAGAATCCGATTGGCTGCCACCACTTGCTTTATCAAGAACCTTTTACACAAAATTTGTAATAATATTTTAATGTGAACTTAATGTAAAAACACACTGAATCGTAACAATATAATGTAATTTACACGTTGAGTTATGATTTCAGTGCGTTTTACATTAGGCTCAACTACAAATGTGAGCTACAGTTTCTCGTGCTTCAGGAAGGCACTCGGGGGTAACAGCTTGAAATTAGTATCTTCTCATGGCGCGCTCGGTGTTAAGCACACAGGCGCCATGAGAAGGTACTCGGGGTTAATGAGTTAAGGCCATAAAGCAGGGGCCTTAAATGTGACATCTGCACGCACAGTCCTCTGAACTTTTCAGCCGCAGGCGACCTATGTATCGTACGATCACTCCTTCACAGACATCGCATCAATAAAGCTAAGTAACCCATTGGGTTTCTATTTTTTCTTGTTTTGCTAATTGTTGTAGCCTTTAGCTGATGTCGGGTAAAAAGGGGAAAGTGCCAATGCGGGTGCCAGATACCCCATAAAGACGCCCATGATAGTTTTTTTTTTTTTTTTTTTTTTGCTTAGGCCGGGAGAACGACCATTCCTCCTGCTCAATTTCTCACTCATTTATGTGAAGACCCTGTGCAGCAGTCTGGCCGCTTTAAACCTTTACCTAGAAAACCAGCGCCTAACACAGTTAGCTCTTAGAATGGATCCCGCATCAGAGGCCAAACACGAACCTCCGTGAAAGAAGGCCAAGATTCCTAGGCTTTCCTCGCCTGATGCTCTGCTTCCCGACACCCCGCCAACTGTTGATCTAGGAGTTGAGCGCTCTGCGATTCCGTCAATTTCAACGACTACCCTTGAGGAAGCCCTTGCACAGCCAACTACCAGCACATCCTCGGAGCTTGTCCAGACACTGACTCCTATCAGTGTCGAGGGAGAACCATATTCTGTGGTACCTCAGACCGGGATCCAGTCTTCGGAAATGTTGTCTTCAAAGTTTGATGCCAGTCCTGTTTCTACCTCCACCCTGGCCTAAGCATACCTCCTCTTCTCCCGAAACCATTCCAGATTGACAGGCTTTGACTTCATCACTAATGCAGGCTTTCAGCCTCAGCTCCCTCTACTCTGCCTTTATTGAACCCTAGGCCTGCTTCTGCCTCTTCCCTCCCACCCTTGACCTCTCAGGTTAGGGTGGAAGAGCATGATTCTTCCTTTTCTTCCTCTGAGGACTCCATTTCATACACATCTCAGATTGCTTCTCCCCAGGAGTATTACTCCTTTGGTGAAGAATCTGTGGAAGGGGATTCTCCCCCTGAGGATGTTACCTTTGTTGAGACCATCACCAAGATGAAAGATTACTTCAAATGGCTACTTCCCAAATGACTGACACCCAAAAGAGGTACTTTGAGCTGCTTCAAGTGGAATCCCCCTCCCCCTCAGCGGTCCCTCCAGTGCTTCCTGCTTACTTGGATGCCTTTAATTCAGCTTCCAAAGCCCCAGAGTCCCAGCCTTCGGCCCCCAAGTGCCCTGACCGCTTCTATAAAGTGCCAGAGGAGCAAAAATTCCTAGTTAAACCTCCCTTGGCAGACCTAGCTGTTGTTGCCACTGCTCCTGATAAACGGTCGACTGCTGCCTTCCACCTGCCTCCTATCCACTGATAAAGATAGCAAATATATGGATAAGATGGGAAAGAAAGTATACACATCCTCAACTTTGGCATTCACAGCCATAAATTATCAGATCAACATGACTAAATATGCTCTAGACTTAGTGTTTCAGGCCTTCTCCATGTTGTCTTCTATGCCTGACAGTCCCATTAAGGTTGACATGGTCTCCAAACTGTCCTTGGCTCAGCAAGTAGCCAGGCACTCAATCAGATGCAGTTACGATGCTGCAGAAGCATCTGCCCGCTCTACAGCATCTTCTGTCCTTAGGAGTTACTCCTGGCTAAGATTGCAGAATCTACCTGAGGACTTGAAGTCCAAAATCTTGGACGCCCCCTTGGATCACAACTTTCTCTTTGGAAAACAATCTGCAGATCTCTTCAAATTTCTGCAGGAAAAAAGTAAAGAATTACAGGACATCAAGCATCTGCTGGTGTCCCTCATTCCCAAATATTAGAGGAACTACCCTGCAAAAAACACTTTTGTAAGGCGCAACCTCCCTCAGGCAGCTGCTTCCTCTTCCAGGTCTGCAAGAGGGGCAAGAAGACCTACTTCATCCAGATCTAATTTACCACCTCCTCAACCCAGACAACCCTTTCAGAATAGAGGAGGTCCCAGTAATGTGTGACTTCCTAGTCCACCTACCACTCCCTGCACCCCTTCCTCACCATCTTCCCCTCTGGCAAGCCATCACCACAGATCAATGGGTCTTATCCAATTTCCAAAAAGGGTACTTCCTGTCCTGGTAAGAAAAAACACCCAGAAGAGGCACCCCCCCCCCAAAAAAAAAACAAAAAATCAAATTAATCTCTTACCACAAGTCTTGTCAGAACTTCTAAAACTAGGCACCATAGAACCTGTCCCCTCAGGACAGGAAGGAAAGGGATTCTACTCTCGTCTCTTCCTGGTCCCCAAAAAAGATGGCCCCTGGAGACCCATTTTAGATCTCTTCTTTCTAAACCTACACCTTCAGGTTCCCTCCTTCAAAATGCTGTCGCTACCCACTCTGCTACCTCTTATTCCACCCATGGCCTTCATGGCCTCCCTAGACCTAAAAGAAGCCTACCTTCACATACCCATCAGGACTTCCCACAGACAATTTCTCTGGACCATTCTCTCATTTCCAATTTACTGCCTTGCCCTGTGGTTTATCCACTGCCCCTCAAGTCTTTACAGTGTGCCTAGCCCCAGCCATTGCCTTCTGCAGAAAGCAGGGCATCCAGATTTACCCTTATCTGGATGACATCTTAATACTAGCAGAGTCCAAAGATACCCTCTCAAGGCATCTGCTCTTCACCATGTCCCTTCTGCAAAATCTAGGGTTTACCATCAACCTCCCAAAGTCCTCCTTGAGCCCAGGCTAGGACAAGATTTTTCTAGGCTGCAGAATCAGGATGGGCAAAATGAAGGTCTTTCTCCCACAAGACAAGGTTCTGTCCCTGACTTCCCACTTCTAGGAAACCCTCCATTCCCAGAAGGTGAAGGCAAGGCAATTCCTGTGTCTCCTGGGCTTAATGGCAGCAACCATCCCCATGCTACCTCTGGCCAAAATACATATGCACAAGCTACAGTGGTACCTCAAAAACATTTGGTCCGAACACTTACATCACTTAGAACTGGATATTCCCCTCCTTCCCTGTCTGAAGAAAGAAATCAGCTGGTGGACCCAGCAAGTCCATCTAAACCTGGGACGTCCACTGCAACCACCCACCCCAACCCAAACAGTGCACACAGATGCCTCAGATTCAGGTTGGGGTTCAACTCTGGCATCCTAACAGGGTCCATGAAAACTGGCACCCTTCTCTACAGAGCAAGTACATCAATATCAGGGAAATGACAGCTGTCTTCCTAGCCTTAAAGACCTTTATTCCCCTTCTAGTCCCAGGGGTGCTCCGGATAGTGACCGACAACACTACGGTTATGTTGTATTGCAACAAACAGGGAGGATCAAAGGCCTACCAGCTGTGCAGGCTGATCCTGCTGATATAGGACCTAGCCTCTCACCACAACCTGGTCCTGCAGGCAACCTACATCCCCTTGCAGGACAACAAGCAAGCAGACCTACTAAACAGGACCTCCTCACCACAGCACGAATGGATGCTGGGCAAAGGGGTCTTCCCAGACATAGTCCACTGGTGGGGTACTCCACAAATAGACCTGTTTGCCTACCCCGAGAACAGGCAGCTGCAGACCTTCTGCTCGAAGACACACCCCCTCTAGCATGGAGAGTGGACGCTTTCAGCATCTTTTGGGAGGGGAAGTTGCTTTATGCCCCCCCCCCCCTTTCCAGTGATCCAGAAAGTCCTCCTGAAAATACAGAAGGACAAACCAAAAATCTTGTTAGTGACACCCTACTGGCCAAGGCAGCACTGGTTCCCCCTACTTCTCAATCTAGCCAAGGGCAGTCGCTACAAGTTACCCTACAAGGTGGACCTACTGACACAAGACAAAGGAACTCTGCTTCACCCACACTTGCAGATGTTATCCCTGACTCTGTGGGTGAGAAACTTTTGATGTAATGCGATCCTACCTCGCCTACATTCATAACTGATGGGCTCGGAGCCGAGAATCGGCTCCGACTCGGCCGATACACTAGCACAAAGTCTTTCATTGGCTGGGCCAACCCCTTATCCCAGGATGCACCACGCCAATGCCCCCAGATCTCGTTTGCCGCTCCTAGAGTAACGACGTGGTCTCGACTTGGCTGTGGCTAAGTACCCTTCTTTTTTGGCCTTTTGGTCACATTTTTGGCAGTTAGCGTTTATACTCAAACAGCTATTTTAATAGCTATCTTGTTAGTTAGATTGTGATTAACTGTGTTTGTCTTTTTCGATTGTTGTAGTAATTCCTTCTGTTTGGCGGGCTAGGCCCGTTTGAGTTAGAGGGCCTTTGCCCTATCTCTTGTGGAGCGTTTAAGTTAGAGCTCTCCCCCCCCCCTTCCCTCCTTGTGTGTTGAGTGAGTTACAGTTGGTATGTCTGGCAAAGAAAAGGAACATAAGCCATCGGGCTTTAAAAAATGTTCAAAATGCAGTTACAAGATGTCGTTGACAGATGGCCACGCCATCTGTGTTTATTGTCTAGGGGCTAAACACTTGCAAGAATCTTGCAGTGTTTGCCATGCCTTCTCCTCTCGTGTCCTACATGAGAGAAAAAATAAGCTGATCCTGAAGGGTTTGATCAAGCCAGCCTTCGAGGAAGCTTTGGCTTCTTCTCCCTCCTCAAAATCGAAGCAAAAGAAGTCTTCGGTTCTGACAAGTCCGTCTGAGCTGCCTGCAAAAAGAGCAAAATCTGTGTCCCCTTCCTCGGCTCCACTGGCCTCTGAGCCGCAGGATAGAGGATCTAAGTCTGGGTCTCCTTCCTCGGCTCCACTGGTTTTGGAGTCTCGGGATGAGAGATCAAGTACTCTTGTCCCCTTCCTCGGCTCTACTGATTTCGGAGCCGCAGGATAGAGGATCTAAATCTGGGTCTCCTTCTAAGGGTTCATTGGTCTCTGAGCCGCAGGAGAGTGTTTCTGCTCTGGGGTCGGTTTCTTCGGCGCCGAAAGGGGTCTTGGTTCTGGTCAAGTCTGCTTCGGCTCAGATCCTTCTGGAGCCGATTCGGAGCTGGCCTCCTAGCCTTGTCTCGGAGCCAATAGGAAAAGTTTCTTGGCCCCCTTCTGTTTCCTCCAGGTCCTCCAGGCTTTCAGATTTGGATGTAGATAGGGTGGTCCAGAGGCTCCTCCAGTCGCCTGTCTTATCCAAATTGTTTGGCTCCGGCCCAGTCGGCCCTGGAGACAGCCCTTTTGATACCGTTTCTTCCTCCTCTGACAACCTGAGTCGGAGTTCGTAGAGTCGGGTGAAGTCCTTGAGTCCGTTCTGAGACCCACTGCTAGTCTATCGGCACCGACTTCAGCTCCAACCCTTTCTGTGCCTTCCAGAGGTTTCGGTTCTCAGGTGTCCTCAGCCGGGCCCGAGGGGGATTCGTCGGGGCTTCTGGTTTCGGCCCATGCTCTCCCTCTTGGCGCCTCGGCTAGGGGAACCCCGACACCGGTCATGGTCTCGGAGACTGGCCTCTCCTCAGATTCTGGTGGGCCTGTCTTCGAGGCTATGAGGAGCGCGCTGGTCAAGTCTCTAGTGAATTTTCCTGAATCTGCGACTCCTTCCCTAGACACGGCAACTAGAGCTTCTGGTGCCCCCCTGTCTTCGGACAGCGCGGCTCCTAGGCCTGAGGATTCCTCCTTTTGTGGTCCCCTGTTTTCCGCGGAGCCTTCAGAGTTCGTGCCTGAAGAGTCTGTCACCTCGGACACCAAATTTGATGATGCGGAAGGGTCCCCTAAGTCGTCTTCTGACAATGTCTCGTTCTCCGATATCCTGGAGATCTTGAGACAGAGGGGCGACTGGCCATCCAAAACCCCTTCCGCTCTAGGCATCTACATTTTTCTCTGTCTAAAAGACTTGCTTATTTGTGCAAATTCTGTATCCGGGGGGTTGGAGTCTTTAGACCTGGGCTTTAAACTGAATCTTCAAAAGTCCTTTCTCATACCTTCTCTACAAATTTCTTTCCTGGGATGTTGG